>NC_067472.1:58959220-59254220 GCF_947179515.1 Apodemus sylvaticus | reverse complement strand
CAGGCAATTTTAGATTGTGTCACGTTGACAACTGAAACCAACCACACAGACAGGCTCTACTAGAGATGGGTCCCAGGGTTAGGAATGCAGAGACTGGGCTGGCCCCATAGGCTGGTGAGACAGGACACACCTGAAAGGGATACTAGAACCCTGCAGAGCCCGAGAGAACACTTTTGAGGTCAGTGTGGTGCCAACTCTACCCACAAGGTGAGGGGGACAAATTGGAAGCAACAGAGCTGGGCAGGGGAGCAGGGGTCAGGCTTGGAAGGACCTCAGAGAATGGGCCAGCTGATTGTTTTACCTTTAAGAAAACAGGCACACAGAGGAAGACACTCCAGGGATCCACAAAGGCAGAAAGCATGAGGGGGTTCCCTTAGCAGTCCTAGACACCCGCACCCACACCCAAGGCCACGCAATGCCTCATAGACTCCTTCCCAGGAAAGGAGCCATTGCCTAATTCTGGAGGAACCTAGGGACCCCCAAGATTCCTAGAGAGTCTGAGTCCCCTTCCTTGACAAAACCATGCCTCCGTTTAGCCACAAGGTAACTGCACCAGGGTAAGCTGAAAGCAGACGTCCCAAACAAGACAACTAGGAAAACACCCATAAAGTGCAGCCTTCCACCCCTAAAAAAATGTCATCATGAAAACCTTCCAAAGGGTCCATGGCAAAGAGACACCCAAGCTTGAGAGGCAGAAGACAGGAGATGTTGAGGGCCCCTCAGGGCACACTGGGTTCCACTGAAAATCGAGGTTACCACAGTGGACCATGACCCTGCAGATCAAGCAGGACTCACTCGAAGTCAGTGAGGTGCCAACCACTCCCACAGGCAAGGACACACCGGAAGTCCAAGGCTAGAGCTACAAACAATTTCCTTGGGGCTCAGAGTGCAGGGACCAACATACACCTACTACATTAGCAAAAGTGCTGTGTCCTGACCACATATATCCTATATTACTTAGAAACAGCAGGACACTTGCTCATGGCCCAAGTCCCATCTAAGCGAGGTCGGGCCTTTAGCCTTGGTGGGCCCACCCCAAAAGAACTAATCTCCAGCATCTCCCCACACAGGACAAGAAATTCAGTTCTGCAGTCTGCACTCGGCCTCCTTTAAAAGGAGCTTGGGTACCCAAGGCAGGCTCCAAGTCTCCCCCACTGTGGTGGGCAGGGAAGGACACTATGTCCTCCCAAGCTTCACAGATCCCACAGGTGCTGGCAAGGCTGGGTGATTGACTCAATTTTGTAGATGTGGAAACTGAGGCTAAGAGCCAGCAAGCCACTTTCCAGAGGCTGGAAGGAAATCAGGGTAGACCCGCCAGCTAGGCCTGGGGCTACCTCCCTGTGGGCCCCACAGCTGCCTCCACCCGTCCGTCCGTCCGTCACACTTGGCCGGCTCTGCCCCAGGCGGCTGGCTCAGAGCCCACAGGAGGCTTTCCAAGCGAATGTGAGCGGTCACGGAGCCCAGAAGCCGGTGCAGCCCTCGGCTCCCAGCACGCCTGCCCAACAGACTCCTGTTTCCAGAGGCTATTAAGTGATCCAACTTGGTGCCTCCTGACCACAGAGCCCAGCTCCCTCTGAGACAGGAGACTCATTCCACACTCTCAGGACTCAGGCTCCATGCAGATGGGTGTGAAGGGAAACACAGACTGGCTGGAGGCCAGCACAGACTGTCCAGCTTTGTCCCCATTGCCTGTCACACTTCTGAACCTCCTGCCACAGTGCCCCCCCCCCCAGCTCATTTGCTGAAAGCCACAGGCAACCAAGACCAATTCAACCAGTGAATAAACAGATAAACTTCGGTCTGTCTGCATAGGAGACTATCACTCAGGCATACAAAGGGTGATGGAGGGCTGGAGAGATGGCTCAGCGTTAAGAGCACCGACTGCTCGTCCTGAGTTCAAATCCCAGCAACCACATGGTGGCTCACAATCATCTGTAATGAGATCTGATGCCCTCTTCTGGTGTATCTGAAGACAGCTACAGTGTACCTACATATAATAAATAATTTGAAATCCAACCAGGCACAAGCTGGCAAATTCTAACTATGCAGGGAGCTGAGGCAGGGGGAATCACTTGAGCCCAGGAGTTCAAGGCCAACCTAGGTAACAAAGAAAGATTCACTATCAGCCCCCCCCAAAATGTGCCCAGAACAGGCAGATCCCAGTGACAGAACAAAAACCGTAGTAAGGAGATGGGAAACCATGGTTTAATAAAAACGGGCTGTGCTTTGGAACGTTTTTACAATGTAATGACGGCAATCCCCATGAGTCCAACGTCTGGATCCTGCATGCTTTAGGGAGGTGTGACTCCCAGGATGTAAGCTCCAATTCCAGCATGCTGCACGCCTTTAGTCCCAGCACTTGGGAGACAGAGGCAGGTGGATTTCTGAGTTTGAGGCCAGCCTGGTCTACAGAATGAGTTCCAGGACAGCCAGGGCTATACAGAGAAACCCTGTCTTGAAAAATCAAAAAAACAAACAAAACAAAACAAAAAACAAAACAAAACAAAAAAACACATTTGTTTTTATTTTGTGTATATGCACAGTTTACCTATTTATATGCCCACAGAAGCTAGAAGGGGTGGTGGATCCCCTGGAACCGAAGCTACAGATGGTGGTGAGCTGCCATGTGGATGCTGGGAACTGAACCTGGTTCTCTATAAGACCAGGTTAAGTGTTCTTAACCATTAAGCCAAATCTCCAGCCCCTTTAATGCTAATTTTTAATTTTTATTTCTTGGTTGATGGGGTAGGGCTCCACCTCATGCGTCCCAGATGACAGTAAGCCCAGCCGCTGCTCACAGTTACTGCTCTGGCAGAGGACCTGAGTGTGGTCCCAGCATGCATCTGGGCAGCTTACAATGGCCTGTACTTCTAGTTCCAGGGGATTGGATGCCCTCTTCTGAACTCCAGTGGTAAACTGCACTCACACACATGCACACAGACACACATGTGCACACAGACACACACACATGTTACTTAAAATACTAACAAACCTTTTTTAAAAAATCAGTTCCAGCCGGGTGGTGGTGGCGCATGCCTGTAATCCCAGCACTCTGGGAGGCAGAGGCAGGCAGATTTCTGAGTTCGAGGCCAGCCTGATCTACAGAGTGAGTTCCAGGACAGCCAGGGCTACACAGAGAAACCCTGTCTCGAAAAAACCAAATCCAAAAAACCAAAAAAAAAATCAGTTCCAGAGCCAAGCACAGTGGCATGCATTGTTGGGGGCCGCCCGAATGCTCCTACGTCTTCCATTACAAGATGGCGCCTACTTCCTGTTCTTGCTGAGCCGTAAACAGGCCGAGTGCGCATGCCCAAGCGGAGTTTCCCGCCACTGAGTCTCTGCCTACCTCGTGGCGTCATATGGGGTAATGAGCCGCAGCCAACCAGGATACGCCACGTCCAAGGCGGGAGGACTTGCCTATATAAGACTTGGGTTCGCGCTCCCTCGGGGTCTCCGCCATGTAAGCTTATGCTCTTCCTCTCAAGAGGCATAAAGCGTTCTACAGAAGGATCCTAAGTGTGCCGCGTCGTTCTTGCTGGCGAGACGGTAGCGCGGGACAACTGGTGCCGAAACCCGGGAAACACGACCAGACCATCGTCAGCACCACCGGAGACCCCTCGAACTCGGGGTGGATTCAGAACTGTAGGTGAAGTCGCCCAGAGAGGTATGTCTTTTTTGGACTTCGGGTTGAATCTCTCTCCACCTTGGGAAGGCAGTCTTGAGGCCTTGGTCATTGTCCTGAGAGCGCTCCTACTTTCTCTGATAGTTTCCTTTTGCATTCATAAAGGTTGGTGTTAGGTGTGGTAAGGCCGACGTAGATAAGCGGCGGCACCTGAGCCCACGCCTCAGTCTCTCGTAGATAAGGGAGCTGCGCGCGGTCCTTTTATCAAGATTGCCAACCGAACGCTTAGGAACTTTGTACGAGAGAGGTAGATCGAGTGGCTCCCTGGTATGTCTGCTCCACGTTGCTGGCCTTGGTCTCATGGAACAAGTTAGGTAACACGACAGCAATATGGAAACTCATTAAAAACTGCTTGGAGGATAGGGACTGCCAGACTGCCGTTGCCGAGGGCCGAAGTGTTCTCGAAGAAGTCCAGGACAGCATATCAGAAACTGAGCGCAGTGAGAGGTTAGGTGCACTAAGAAGAAACGGGCCCAGAATAAGGAAAATGTACCTCCCGGAAAGTCTGCTGACAAGGGAGAGTATTTTAAGGAACCAAGAATAAGGAAAATGGACCTCCTGGAAAGTCTACGGACAAGGGAGAGTATTTTAAGGAACCTAGATATAAGGAAAATGGACCTCCTGGAAAGTCTACGGACAAGGGAGAGTATTTTAAGGAACCTAGATATAAGGAAAATGGACCTCCTGGAAAGTCTAAGGACAAGGGAGAGTATTTTAAGGAACCTAGATATAAGGAAAATGGACCTCCTGGAAAGTCTATGGACAAGGGAGTGTATAAAAGAAAAGTTATCTTTCTGTGTTTGTCCCAGTGCACTGACTGTTTGTCTATGTGTACGTTTATGTCCTCTCTGTTTTTGTGTGAATGACTGTTTGTTTCATGTTAAAAAGAAAAATTGGTAAGGATTTCATCTGCTGGCAACCTCTTGAGCCAGCCGAAGTTTGTGTGAGGACTGATTTAAAGCTGTGCCACAGCAGCACAGTTCACTCACCCAAGAGGCAAACATAGCTGGGGAAAAAGCCACTTTTAAAAGCCCAGATGCCTCAATTTTTGGAAAAAACTTTGGTTTGGCTTGTGAAATTCATGTAATTGCTTTATACTTCTTTCTAATTGGTTTTAATGGTATAAGGTTTCATATATCTTGACTAAAGAGTTATAAATTAATTGGTTATTATTTAAAAGGTATAGTGTTATTAAAAAAAAGGTTAGTTTAAAACTGGTGATTCGGTGTTGGAGCCATCTTAACTAGCTACATGTGGCCTAACGCAACTCATGCTTTGTTCTTGTTTATAATTGGATTTAAAGGTATATTTTGCATGTCTTGACTATAGAGTATTGGCTTAAGTCACTGGACATGATTTAAAGGGTTTATGATATTAACAAAAAGTTAGGTTAAAGCTGGTAGTTTAGGGTAGTCGCCATTTTTAAAGAACACGTGGCATGATGCAATCCAGGAAATACAGGCCTTTAAGACGCCCCTAAATTGGCATGGTGTTTTGTGTGAATCTTGGCCTGGAGATTGGATTTTAAGATTTAAAATAATGTCTCTTTAATAAGTTACACTGGCAGACAAACCTTGTGCTGTAAATATGTGTTTGCCATTGATTTTAAAGAAAATAGATTGTTTAAAATTGGGATTTGCTTCCAAAATTGCAATTGTGCTCTAATATTACAAGAAAACATTGAGTTACAATAAAAATCAGTGTCATTGGCTGCAGTTTTCAGCTTGCAGGCTCATAATTCTTAACATTTTGTAATTAAGATAATTTTGAGAGTGATACAGCTATGGGTTTTAGAGGCCCATTGCCACTTTTCCACAAGTTTATAGGCTACAATGGTAGGAGCAAAATTTAACCCCCCAAGATTAAAAAGGAGATCTCAGTGGAAATGTATTTGATATCAAGCAGGTTCCTTTGACCTTGGAATTACTGGTTTCTTTTGTTTAATCCTCAAAACGGCCTTGTAGGTTTGGGTCTGGTCTTAGATAAAAGGCTCAGATTAGAAGATATTTACATTTGAGGAATCTCATACAAGGTCCTTGCCGGGGACTCAAGGTGGGTCCTAGGGCAGATTAAAAAAATTTACATTTGAGTTAATGCAAAGCTTAGAGCTGCCTCAGGGGAAGCTAATGAGGAGTTTGAGAATTGTTTCTGCCTTACAGGCCCCACCTAGGGAGTGTTTGGCTTTAAAAAAAAAAAGTTCTTGACTTATCCTGGTGTGGTTTAAAATGCAGTTCAAATCTATGAAAGGTCAAGGAGGCTATCAAGGCATTAACATTTGGCCTGTCTACTCCCTACAAAATTATTGTAAATTTAAAGGGTTGGTTTTTTGCTTTACATTCTGATAATTATAAAAGCATTTGCTTCTAACTTTAAAGAGACAACAAAACAATTTCATTAGAAAGTTTTTGCCTCAAGGAATGGCTAACAGCCTTACGTCCTGTGAGAAAAAATGTTTGTCTCTCTTTCAATACAAGAGTTAGGATCTTACATTTTTCAGTGTATAATGTTCATAGAATGTTTGTTACAGGCCTTTGCTCTAACTATGGACTTTTAAAATTTTTTTAGGTAAATGGTTTTCAAAGGTTGTTAGGATATATTAATTGGCTTTATCTTATATTTACCTTATTTTAAGCTTGCCACAGGAGGTCTTAAACCTCTGTTTTCAAGAAAACGTTTGTTCCTTGCTTTAAGCAGCAATCAAATTAATTATTATTAATGGTTGATCTATTACATGGCAAGCCTTTTTAGGCAAAATTAATTGTTATCCAAAAGAATTTGTACTCTCAGATCACATGTTTATTCCTTTAAGTTTCTCCCTGCTTCAGCACAAATACTATAGCAGCTATTTTTGAGATGTTAATAATCAAGCTTTTAATAATAGTAAATATGTATGGGCGGAGTCGGAACCCTCACCTTGCCATGACCATTGCTAAGACACCCTCGGCGCCCCCTCCTTATGAGGCGTGCCATGGAACCTTCTCTTTCCTACCAGAGAGGGTGAGGAGAAAGCTCTGGATGTCCTTTCCCATCTTTGAAAGCCTGGAGAACACTGATCGGGCGTATGCCCCGATGGAATATGGTAGGATTAAAGAACTGGCTGAGGCCGTTAGAAAATATGGGGTCTCGGCTAATTTCACATTGGCCCAGTTAGACCGACTGGCAGGGGACGCCATGACACACACCGATTGGCAGACGGTGGCCAAGGCCACGCTTCTCAGCATGGGGCAGTACAGGATTCCGGTCCTCTCCACATAGGGCCCCCATACAGGTGTGAATCCTAGGGGGATTTCTCCCCTACAGGTCTGGCAGATGGATGTCACCCACCTGCCCCTTATTTGGGAGACTCCAATATGTTCATGTGTCTAGACACATGTTCTGGCATTCTCCATGCCACACCTGCGGAAAAAACCTCCCAAGTCATTCAACATTGCCTCGAGGCATGGAGCGCCTGGGGAAACCTAAATGTTTGAAAACTGATAATGGACCTGCTTGCATCTCAAAAATTTAAACAATTCTGCTTACAAATGCAGGTTATCCATATCACAGGTCTGCCTTATAACCCTCAGGGACAAGGCATTATCGAGCGAGCCCACCGTACGCTCAAATCCTATTTAATAAAGCAAAAAGGGGGAATAGCGGAGGATTTACCCCCTATACCAAGGGTTGCTATAGCGGTAGCACTCTTTACTATGAATTTTTTAAATTTGGACAAGCATGACCAGACTGCAGCAGACCGACACTGTTCAGAACCTGACAGGCCAAAAGAAATGGTCAAATGGAAAGATGTGTTGTCTGGTCAATGGAAAGGCCCGGATCCTATTTTAATAAGATCCAGGGGAGCTGTTTGTGCTTTCCTACAGGGGGAAGATAACCCATTCTGGCTGCCGGAGCAACTGACATGGAGAATTCTGACTCCTGAAGATGACACCTGGACGGATCCCACAGAAACTACTCCTGGCCCTTAAAATTGGTCTGAAGGCTTCGATGAAACTCTCGAATCCTTGCAGGCAGCAGTGTTGGCTGTCAATTCGACTCGAGTGGACCTGTCGCTGACAGAGGGACTCTCTTCCTGGACCACTTCAACCTTTTCTTACTTCAAGGAATGGGTGGGGGTGGGAATGTTTGGCATGGCTGTCTGCTGCGGGCTGGTGTTACTGTTATGGTTGGTCTGTAGGCTCAGAACCCAAAGTAAACGAGACAAAGTGGTCATTGCGCAGGCACTTGCGGCTCTGGAGAATGGAACCTCCACAGGAGTATGGCTGTCAATCCTGAGGCAATAGAAAGCCGGCCCAAACAGCTCTTGCACGCCTGGAGTTAAGCTCATTGCACATGGCAGAGTGTTGGACTGGCACCTGGGGAAGGTTGTTGAACGAGGTATCGCATGGAGGCTAAATCACCTCCAGGAGGCATATCGCCCAGCATAGGGGTTACCTGCCCAAGTCTCCCCTCTCCCAAAAAACGGCAGAGGACAGGTCGAGGATACCCCGGATGTAGCAAGGAGTCTAGGGGATATCCCCGTACATGGTCTGATTTTTCACAGGGAGGGACGATCTCTGTCTCCACCTTCTAACCAGGTTATCTGTTAGCCCTCATAGTAAATCAAAAAGGGTGAGATGTTGGGGGCCGCCCGAATGCTCCTACGTCTTCCATTACAAGATGGCGCCTACTTCCTGTTCTTGCTGAGCCGTAAACAGGCCGAGTGCGCATGCCCAAGCGGAGTTTCCCGCCACTGAGTCTCTGCCTACCTCGTGGCGTCATATGGGGTAATGAGCCGCAGCCAACCAGGATACGCCACGTCCAAGGCGGGAGGACTTGCCTATATAAGACTTGGGTTCGCGCTCCCTCGGGGTCTCCGCCATGTAAGCTTATGCTCTTCCTCTCAAGAGGCATAAAGCGTTCTACAGAAGGATCCTAAGTGTGCCGCGTCGTTCTTGCTGGCGAGACGGTAGCGCGGGACAATGCATCTTTAATCCCAGTGCTCAGAAGACAGAGGCAGAGGCAGGAGGATCTTTGCGTGTTCAAGGTCACCTCCATCTACACATCTATACATCAAGTTCCAGGCCAACCACAGTTACTGTCAACTCTGTTCTCAGAATTTAAAAAAAAAAAAAAAAAAAAAAAAAAAAAGTAACCAAAATAACAACAGCAGCAGCAGCAGCAGCAGCAGCAGCAGCAGCCACCTCAGCTCCACACCGTTCACCTCAGACTCCCTGACTGACTCTAGGCTACATGTCCTTCAGTCCTGTGTTCAACCTCCCCAAAGGGTTCCTAGCCTCTAGGTCACACAGCATGAGCTGACTTCTCACAGTAGACTGGGGTCTGGAACCTCTCTGGTCTGTGTGCCCAGGACTCATTCTCCCATAGCACTGACCAGCCCCTGTGCCCCACCTGCCCCTCCCCATGACGCCAGGCACCAAGGCTGTATGGATGCCACACTGTCCCATTCTACCTAGAAAGCCTAACCTGGCACCTGGCATCTGGCATCGGTCACCAGACACACAAGCACACAATGGCAGCCATGGGCATTCCCCATGAAGAAGTTTCTAAATCAGTGGCAGCAAGGATTTTCATGACCATGCTACTGGGGGAAAAGCAAGGTGAAGTCGTCTGCCCACCTCCCCACAGCAAGTGGCAAGGCTGGCACTTGACTCCGGGCCCCAGGGTCTGTCCTCGTGGCTTTACTTCCCCATCCTCATCTGTGGCTGTGGAGGTACGCTCATCAGTTACTGGATATCCAAGATCACAACACAGAAGAAAAGCCCAGGCTGGGGCCCGGGAAGACGGCTCAACTGGTAATACACACACACACACACACACACACACACACACACACACACACGGCGCTCATGTGAAGAGCCAGTCACGGTGGATGGCCAATCAGCGAGATGCCCAGTTCCAGTGAGAGACCTTGTCTCAAAGGACAAGGTAGATGGCTCCTGAGAAACACTTCCCATGGTTGACCTTTAGTCTCCATATGCATACAATGGCTCCTGTGGAAAACCACTGAAGACTGACCTCTGACCTTTACATGCACAGGCATGTGTACATATGAACATACAAAAAGAAGAAAAAAGTATATAAAATCCAAACCACGTAGCAACAGCCTCCAGAATTCCCGGGCCAGAAAAGAAAGATCAAGGCCACAGCACACAACTGTTCTCAAAGCTCTGCCACCACTCCTCCAGACCTGGGCTGCATGCGCCAAACGCTTCCCACCACATGATATAAGGGATGAGAGGACCTGAGTCCTCTCTCATACCAAGCACAGAGAGGCTAGGTAAGTCTCCCAAAGACAAACAGCAACTGGGCATAAAAGCCCTGGTAGAGATGGGTGGTGGTAGCACATGCCTTTAATCCACCACTCAAGAGGCATAGGCAGGTGGATCTCTGGGTTGGAGGCTAACCTGGTCTACAGACAACTAGACAGACAGTTGTTCCAGGACCACTAGAGCCACACAGAGAAACTATGTCTCAAAAACAAAACAAAATACCTTGGTTGTTCTGACCACCTTCTGCTCCAACCCTGGGGTACCCACTTGCAAAGCAGGTGACAGAGTCCTCACCTGCTGCACCCCACCCCCACACCCCTGTGTTCTGCTAGATGACTGAGTAATGACACTATGCCGTCAAAATAAAAAGGGTTCCAACTATGTCGGGACCAGGAGGTGGCTTTCCCCAGAGAGGTTTGGGACAGCCAGGTTGCCTGGGTAATTTCCTGCACAGCGGGATCAAGGACCTGGGCCCTCTCTGACTTGCAGGGACTCCACTCAGCATCTAACCCAATATAACCCAGCACGTGCTGGCTGGGCCCTCCCAGGGTAGGCAGCCCACAGCTGCAGGAACCTCCCCCCAGGGGGCCAGACAGGCTAGGCTGGTCCAGGGACAAGGGCTTTAGGCGGGGAGAAGGAAAGCCCAGACTTCCAGAGTGGGGAATTCAGGGACCACTAGAACAAAGGCTTTTCTGTGGGCTCGCAGCTTCAATTTGCAACAGGAAGCAATCAGGAAAAATAATTAGCTGCCCACTTACTCCCTTCTCTCCAGACTCCCAAAGCAAGAATCTCAGACAGACATTTGGGGGTCGCACAGCCAAGAACACTCACATAAGAGCCTCAGGAAGATTCCCCCTTTGCTTCCATTATAGGCCTGGGCTACCCATCAGCTGGTGCTCCTGGGGCCTGGCTTCCTAATGGTAAAATAATCGACTCTATTTTTGCCTCATACACCACCAAACTATAAAGATGTTAAATGTGGGATGGGATACCAGACAACGGGGGGGGGGGTGTCCCAGGGTAACGTCAATCCCACCTAGGACAGGAAAGTCAGCTTACAAACCCCACCTTTAAAACAAATAGCTCCCCCCCCCCCCCCCGTACCCCTTCTGCAGCCACGACCCAGGCATTTCCGGAAAGAGCAGAGCTGGCCTGGACTTCCCACGGCCTGTCACAGTTTTGTCTTTGCCTTGTTTTGCTAACACCAGACATGGCCGGAAAATGTAAACATGATCCCGAGGGAGAGGAGTTTAGGGGGAGACTCCCCAAGAGCCCTCGGGCTGAGGTTGAAAGCTCCAGCTCCCCGCGACCCCCTCCCCCAAACCTAGGTGGAAGGAACTGCAGCCCAGGGAATCTGAGCACAGAGCCAGGCCCAGCCACCTCCCTCAAGTGTCTACCCTGGAAATACACAGGGGGACAGCTGTTCGCCTTAATAAGGCCCAGACAAAGGGACCTGAGGTTGTCCCCCTACCCCGCCCCAAACTGCCATCAACACCACCCAGGAGTTCAAGAGTATCTGCCGGACCCTTGGACAGCCACACTCCAGAAAAACACAACACAACACACCCGAAAACAATGATTTAGGTGGCAAGAGGCTTGCTTTAAAAACCACATGGCAATCTCCGAATTAAAAGAACATGTGTAGCTTTTCCAACTGCTTCGTTTCTCGAGAGTCCTCCTGACCTCAGCTCCACCCCTCAGGACACACCAAAAGTTAGAAAGTTCCCGAGCCGGCCACTTCCCCAAAGGTGCGTCCAACTGAGGCAGAAGCATACCTCCCCACACCAAGGCACCCACGCAAACGATCTCAGGGCTGGACACTGGTCAATAGGGCTGGGCGCCGGGCCACCGCTTGGGGGCCCGAGCGGTAGGATGGGTCACTGGGGTCACGGGGGCACCTGGCAGGTGTCAGTCGTTTTGGAAGGCTGACAGCCCACGCAGGTCAAAAAGACAGCAGCCAAAGGCCAGGCCGCCCCGCGCAGGGTTCTCCGAACTTCCTAGCTTGCAACTTCTGGCACTTCCCAGGGCTCGGTAGGCCGGCCGCCGCAAGCAGGCTCGCGAAAAGTTTTCCCAGTAGTTCGCGACAGGCCAGGCCTGTCCCGGGCCATCGCGATGCCCGTGGGCGCACTCCTGAGCGCGCCCGGCGTCCCGAGCCTTGGGCAGGTGAGGGCCCGCCCGCGCCGCACCTGGCGGGCTCGGTCCCCGGGGAGGGGCCCCGGCGGGAGAGACAAAGGGCCCGCGCGTGGTCCCCCGGCGCGCGGTCCCCCGGCGCGCGCTCCAACTCGCCCGCAACTTGCAAAGTGGCTGCTGCCGCCCCGGCCATTGTCCCCCCCCCCCCCGCGCCCACCTTACCCGCGGCGGGGACCAGGCTGCAGCACAGAACCACCAGCAGCAGCAGCGGCGGCAGCGGCGGCGACGGCGGAGGGACCCGGGTCGGTGCCGTTTCCATGTCGTCCGGCAGCCGGGAGCGCCGCGCGCTCACTCGGGCTCCATGGCGCGCGCGGCGGCGGTGGATCCTCGCGGCTCCCGGCGCCTCTTGCTCCCGCCTCGGGCGCCGCGGCCCAAGACGACGCGGGAGGAGGGAGCGGAAGCCGAGCCGGTCTCCGCCCCCCGCGCCGCCCGCGCCGCCCGCGCCCCCCGCCAAGCCGCGCCCTCCTGCGGGCGCCCGGGAGCCGGGCGCCCGGGAGCCGGGCGGGCGGGTCCCTCTGGGCCCGCGACGAGAGAGGCCCCGCGAGCAGGTGGGTCACCTGCCAAGCCCCTACACTGACAGGTGAGGAAACTGAGGCACGTGGAAGCATGACCCATACAGCCAGGAAGCCTCAGGGCTGGAAGCCAGAGGTCTCCGGAGCCAGGTCTGGGTTCTTTCACCACAACTGCTGCCACCTCGCCCAGGACACACGGCCCCACTTGGGAAGCACGCGGGAACAGGCGCAGAAGTGAATGGTGCTTTTACTTTTAGATTTATTTTGTTGTTGTTGTATGTGTGTGTTTGAATGCATGTGTGTGCACCACATGCGACAAGGAGTCCAGGAAAGCAGAATAGGGCGTAGTCCCCTGGGACTGTTGTTACAGGTGAGTGTGAGCCACCATGTGGATGCAGGGAACCAAACCCAGGTCTCTGAAAGAGCAGTAAGTGCTTCTAACTGCTGAGCCATCATCTCTCCAGCAGTGCTTTCTAGAACCTCACACCCAGGGCAGGCAAGTCTAGGTGCAATCACCTCATGTCCTTATAAAGATAATGACAGTGTCCTCCTTGCAAGGTAGAGAGGAAGGACAAAAGCTGGGGTGGGCAGGAGGGTGCCTCCCGCCCTCCTGTGGTCTATGCTAGGAAGAGACAAAAATTAAGAGCCCAAGGGAGTGAATAGGCCTTTACAGATGGCGCTCAGGTGTGTAATTCCAGCCTTGGGAGATTGAGGCAGAGGCTTGCCATAGATTTGAGGCTGGCCTGGGCTACCTGTGAAACCCTGTTTAGAAAGGGTTGATCTCAGAGTCCTTGATTCCCTGGTATGCACACCCCTCCCAGCGCTATAACCCAGACCTGATACACAGACAACAGAATGAGCAAAAGAAAGGTCAAGGCTGGCCAGCAAGGTGGAAACTGTTGACCTAAATTCAATCCTAGGATTGCAGAATAGAAGAGAACTGACTCCCAAAACTTGTCTTCTAATAGAGAAACATGAAGACCAAAGCCAACTAGTAGGGGGAGGGGACCCAGGCCAGGGTCCCAAGGGTCAAAACAGAGATTTTAATGCGGAAGCAGGCCAGCGGTTCAGGAAGAGCAGTCTCCTGGGGTGGCTGTATCCAGTCTCTGACCGGAAGAGGAGTCAGGAGGTCTCAGGGGCAGTGGAAAGCCTTTGCAGGGACTGGGGACGGGAGCAGCCAGTGTCCTTGTTGGTTCCTACTCTCCCAAGCCCAACCCCCATCCCCCCCTCCACCTTCAACCCAGAGCCAAGAGCGCCACCCCCTCCTCTCCCCACTCACCCATCCCCCAAGGCCTTCCACTTTCAGCCTTGGTTGTCTGAGGCCTCCTCTCCCTGCAGCCAGGGAGCGTGTTAAATAAGTCAGCGCTCACCACTCTTCCCCGCAAAAGCTTGTTGAGGTTCCCATAGGTCAGAGAAGAAGCAAGAGCCTTGGGCTCACACACAGCCTGGTCTGGCTACACCTCCTTTACCTCTTTGGGCCTTAACTGCAATGGCCCCTTGCAGAGATAGGCACTGTATTGCCTGGGGGAGGGTCTCTTTGCTGGGACTCTTATCCCACTTGGTTCTTTTTTTTTTTTTTTTTTGGCTTTTTTTTTGGTTTTTTTTTTTTTGGATTTGGTTTTTTTTCGAGACAGGGTTTCTCTGTGTAGCCCTGGCTGTCCTGGAACTCACTCTGTAGACCAGGCTGGCCTCAAACTCAGAAATCCACCTGCCTCTGCCTCCCAGAGTGCTGGGATTACAGGCGTGCGCCACCACCGCCCGGCTCCCACTTGGTTCTTAAAAACCATACTGCCTCCCCCTTCTCTAACCCACCCTTGCTGACACTTCCTGCCACCTAACAGGGGATATGTTTGCTTCTCTTCCTTCCATTACAGCAGAAATGCCAAGATTTATCTGGTTTTGTTTTTTTTTCTGTGCCTAGGCAAGGACCCAGCACATTGTAGGTGCTCAATAAATAATAAATGTTTGAATAAATAATAAATAATAGAAGTAAGAGATCTGATTTTCTTTTATTAAAGAAACACACTGAGGGCTGAATAGAACTGGGACTGTGAAAAGGGAAGAAATGTTAGCCCACATAAGAGGAGGTGGTACAGAGGAAGAGCCTAAAGGCCAGACGGAGGAGAAATGACACCTCCACCTTGCCCTGGACTGAGCTGTTATAACCTTGGGTCAGCCTCCATCCTGCCTTCAAGCCCAAGTGCCCGATTGCAGAGTCCCTTGGAGCTGACCTTCCATCCCATCCTGCACTCTCCACAGCACCAGCGGAATCCCCTGGAGTTCACAGCCTCTGCTTCAGGCTCCTGGGGACCAGCCTGTCCTCCCTGGTGGCACTACCCCCCTGTGCTCTGCACCGAAGTCCCACGAAGCCCAAGCCGGGCAGCCACACGCTTGCCCCGTTTTCCTTCTACTGCTTCTGGCCCAGAGACTGCAAGTCTCTAGGAACAGCATGAGCCAGCAGAGGCGTGGGGTGGCAGCAGAGCCATCTCAGGGGCATCTGAGGTGCGGGTGGGGAGCCTGGGTGGGGAGCAGCTGGGATGCCTTGCTGGGGAGGCTAGCTATAGAGAAGAGAAGGGGAACATTGGGGTGGTTCAAAGTTCATAGCTGAGTTCCAAATTTGAAAATGGCGTACCAGTGAGATGGCTCAGTTGTGGGGCGCTGGCCACCAGGCCTGATGACCTGTATTAGGGGAAAACACTGACTCACACACGTTGTACTCCGACTGCCATATGGATGTCACTGCATAGGCACAGGCTGTTGTGGGACAAAATTTTTCCTGGCGAGATACAATACACATCTACTCACCCAAGATGTGGAACCCACAACAGACCAAGGTGCAGATACCACCAAAGTCCAGCTTGGTAAATCATGAGTTTTATTGGGGTTACTTGGAAGAATGTGGGTGAGGGGTTACTTATAGGAGCAGAAATTACTCACAGACAGCTGCGTCGCCAAGGCCCACCCCAGCATGGGTGACAACCCGCAAAGCTGGGAACTTAGAGCATACTGCATAGCCTGCGGGCAGCTCAACATATAGGGGAGAGTCCTTCCCAGTGCCTCGGTTGGTCTAAAGCTCTTCCAGGAAACTCGGCTGGCTTCTGCTTCTTCCAGACTGCTTGTCTGGTCTGAGTCTTCTTGGCAGGTTGGCCCTGCTCCTCTGTGACAGACTCTCAGTGTCTATTGGATATTATGGCAGAGAGGGACCTAGTGAATCTGGTCAGTTTCAGGGACTTCCTGAAGCTTTTGAGTTGTTTGCATTCCTGTTTAAGGAGCTTCCCTGCAGGACGGAATGTTTTCAGTCTTGGAGGAAACTATTATAGATCAGTTTTCTGGAAAACTGACAGAACGAGCGCCTGAGTACATTTATACACTCATACATGCAGTGCGTAAATATACAAGTTTAATTTAAAAATAACTGGGTGCAGTAGTACACATCTTTATTCCCAGTATTAGGAAATAGGCATGTGGATTTCTGTGAGTTCAAAGCCATCCGGGACTATATAATGAGATCTTATCTCAAAAACTAAAGAGGGTAGAGATGGCTCAGCTGTTAATAGCACTTGCTGCTCTTCAAAAGGTCTGAGTTCTATTTCCACATGGAGCTCAGAGCTCTCTGTAACTCCAGCTCCAGGAAACCCAATGCCCTCCTCTGGCCCCCACAGCACCACGCATGCAAGTGGTACACGGATGTACACACAGGCAAAACACCAATACACATCAAATAAAAATAATGTGTTTTTTTAAAATGAAAAATACATTTGGAAGGGATTTGAAGAACTATGAGACCCAATAATCCGTTAAGCAGGTGTGGGGTTTGAATATGTTTGGCCCAGGGAGTGGCACTATTAGGAAGTGTGGCCTTGTTGGAGTAGGTGTGTCACTTTGGGGGTGGACTTTGAGACCCTTCTCCTAGCTGCCCACGAGACAGTCTTCTTCTGACTGTCTTCAGAACAAGATGTAGAACTCTCAGGTCCTCCAGCGCCATGCCTGCCTGGATGCTGCCATGTTCCCACCTTGATGCCCTCTGGACCTGTAGGTCAGCCCTAATTAACTGTTGTCCTTATGCCAGGCAGTGGTGGTGCACGCCTTTAATCCCAGGAATGGGAGGCAGAGGCAGGCAGATTTCTGAGTTCGAGGCCAGCCTGGTCTACAGAGTGAATTCCAGGACAGCCAGGGCTACACAGCTCTCAAACAAACAAATAAACGAGTTGCCCTTATAAGAGTTGCCTTGGTCATGTCTCTTCACAGCAATGGAAACCCTAACTAAGACAGCAAGTGATCAGAAGTAAAATACTAAATAAATAAATCATCAAGGAGTGGCCACTGAGCTGCCAAGGAGAGGGACCAGCACTCTGGTCCCTGATTCACATCAATGCAAAGTCTCAGACTCCAATATGGACCTTCAGAAAAGTCCAAAGAACACACTAGAACTTATCACTATTGCATCCTGCAGACTTCTGACATCACAGGGTCAGCCATTTTTAGACCTTTGGTAACATTGTATGCAATCAGAGAACCTGCTAAGCCCCAGCTTCCCTGGAAGGTCCCCTTCCACAGCTCCTGCCGGTGACGGTGACGCACTCTCTCAGGTCTGGTGTTTGGTAGTTCTCACCCTTAGTCCGGTCCTCAGATGCAAGGTCCAATTCCGGGAAGTAGTGAGTGCCAGCACCTGTCCTATCTAATCGCTTCTGGGGACAGCAGGGACTCCACATGGGTCCTCATAGGACCTATCAGAAAATAATGTCTCTGTTTCTTTGCTTCCCTCCAGGGCAGAAACCACTGACTCAAAAAGCTATTCCAGGCACCAAGCCCCTCCTGCCTGGCAGAGTAACCCCAGCCACCACAAGTGTGGCTGGGACTATTCTATTAAGTCGCAGCATCCTCCACCAAGGAGCTGAGAGGCACCCACTTCATGTCACTGCCCACTGAGCACCCATTCCTCAGACTCCACCGCCTGGAAACTTGCACCCATAACAGGCCAAGGAAAGTTGCAGAGGGCACTGAAAGGCTTAGGTGGCTCAGTCATGGTTCAAACCTTGAGACTACAAAGCCTATTTAGCACAGATCTAAGATCGGACACAGGGTAAATGGGATTCCTATCCCCAGATAGCCCCTATTTCTGTTGATGTTATTTTCATTTCTAGGGAGATTTGTTTTGAGACAGGGTCTCTTATAGCTCAGGCCAGTCTCAAACTCACAGTGTAGCTGAGGATAACCTTGAACCTCTGATCCTTCTGCCTCCGCTTCTTAAGTGCTAGGGATTACAAACCCATGCCGCCATGCCACATTTATGAAGTTCCAGGGAAGCTGGGTGGTGGTGGCACACACCTGTAATCCCAGCACTCAGGAGGTAGAGACAGACAAGAGTTCAAGGCCAGCTTGGTCTACAGAGTGAGTTCTAGGACAGCCAGGGCTATACAGAGAAACCTTGCCTTAAAAAAAGGCAGGGATTGAACTCACAGGCTAATGAATGCTAAGTAAGCTACTCCCCTGCCCCAGCTACTACTTTCCCTTCCTGGAGTGATGATTCACCTGTCCCTACTGACTCTGAAGTTGTTATTGTAGCTTATCTCATCATTCAGTGGTGGTGGATCTTGACTTGTTCAAAGCACACTAAATATTTCATTTTCATTACAAGCTAAGGAGGAGATGTACTTGATTGGGTTTCTTTTGTAAATACCCTAGGGAGACTTGGAGTGGACTGAAAGTGGCCCTCAGAAGACAGGGACATACTGGAATCCCCAAGCCTGTAATTATTAACGTGCCACAGAATTAAGAGAAGGCTCCTGAAATAGATTGTCCTGGACCTTCCAGGTGGACCCTGAGTCCAATGACAGATGTCCTTTGAAAAGACAGCCAAGTGTGGTGCCACACTCCTGCGTACAGTACTCAGGGAACAAACTGCAAGAGCGTCTCCAATACAAGTACCCTGAGCTAAATGAATTCAAGGCCAGCCTGGACACTTTAGTGAAAGCCTGTCTCAAAATAAAGCTTTTTAAAGGGGTTTAGGGTCTGGGGAGATCGCTTCTTGAGTAAAGTGCTTGCTGTACAAGCCCAAAGACCCGAGATCAGATCCCAAGAACCCACATAAAAAGCCAGATGCAAATATCTGTGGTTCCAGCGTGCCCAGGAGATGGACACAGGAAAATCAAAGGAAGCTTGAAGCCAGTCACCTTGGCATACAAAGCAATGAACAAGAGACACCCTGTCCAGACAAGGTGAAAGTGGACCAACGCCTGGCATTGTCCCTTGATCTACACATGTGTGCTACATTAGATGTGTAGATCACATTTACACACATGCACACACATATACATACGCGCACACACACAACATACACACACCCATGCATGCAAGCATGAGCTTGCACACATTTTTTTTAAGTGTTTAAGGAGCTTGGTATGTGACTAGGTGATAGAACATTCGTCTAGCCTAAGACCCAGCACTTGGGGAGGGGAAGCCCCAGAACTCAGGAAGCAGATGCAGAGGGAGGTAAATTTAATGCTATTTTGTACAACCAGATGGACGGGGGAGAGGTTAGCTAGATCAGAGAGATGGCTCAACAAGTAAACATTTGTCACCAAACAGTACAAACCTGATGACCTGAATTTAATCCCTGGAACCCATACAATTGTGGAAGAAGAGAAAACTCCAGAGTGGTCACTCTGACCTACACACACACACACACACACACACACACACACACACACACACACCATTGCATGTTCCTCCCCTCACATATAATACATTAAATTGCTGGGCTGGTAGCACACACCTTTGATCCCAGCGCTTGGGAGGCAGAGACAGGCAGATCTCTGAGTTCGAGGACAGCCTGGTCTACAAAGCAAGTCCAGGATAGCCAGGACTATTACACAGAGAACCCGTCTCTAAATAAACAAATAAATAAATAAGTCAATAAATAAACAAGTAAGTAAGTTAATAAATAGAATGTAAAGAGAAAACCAAAACTAGCTCATTCCATAGAATGGTCCCCGGCACACACAAAGCATGTGATCCCTGCCCATATAACCTGCGTTGGCGGTGCTCAGCTCTAATCCCAGCCCTTTGGAGTGGAGACAGGAGGACTAAAGATTCAAGATTATCCTAAGCTACATAGCAAGTTCCAAGACAGCCTGAGCTATGGAAGACCCTATCTCTCTCTCTCTTGTTTTTTTTGTTGTTTGGTTTTTTTTTTTTTTCTGTTTGTTTTTTTTTTTTTTTTTTTTTTTTTTTTTGAGGCACTGTTTCTCTGTGTAGCCCTGGCTGTCCTGGAACTCACTCTGTAGACCAGGCTGGTCTCGAACTCAGAAATCTGCCTGCCTCTGCCTCCCAAGTGCTGGGATCACAGGCGTGCGCCACCACCACCCCACCCCCTTACCCCCCCCAACCCCCCCACCTCCGGCGCTGGAAGACCCTATCTCAAAAAGAAAGTAGGGAGGTTGGCTGAGGATATGACTGTATGGAAGAATGTTCATATGTTGACTTTTGTTTTGTTTTGTTTTGTTTTGTTTTTCAAGACAGGGTCTCTCTGTGTACCCTTGGCTGACCTGGAGATCACTCTGTAAACCAGGCTGGCCTCGAACTCAGAAATCCGCCTGCCTCTGCCTCCCAAGTGCTGGGATTAAAGGCGTGCACCACCACTGCCTGGCATATGTTGACATTTAAAAGTAGCTGGACTTAATTATCAGTACTGTAAAAGAGGAGGAGGAGGAAAGGAAAAGGGTGGGGGGAAGGGAAAGGTAAAAGGTGGGAGTGTAGCTCTGTGTCAAGCACTTGCCTGACACAGCAGAGGACGTGAGTTCAAACCTCCCCCTGCCCCCCAATACCACTGGCTTGGATTGCTTTCTCTTGATGCAACATGGGGAGGAAAGGGTCTATTTGATCTTACCACTTACAAACCATCACAAAGGGAAGTTAGCTGGAACCGAAGGGGCTCCAGGCTGGACGCTGCGCAGCAGGAGCCATGGAGGAGCCCTGCTCCCTATAGCGCTCAGCCTGCTCCCTTACGCCACTCAGGGTCACCCGCCCTTCCACATCCATCATCAAGCAAGACAATGCCCACAGACCCATCAGACACATTTCCTCCGTCAAGAGTCCTCTTCCCTGCTAACTCCAGCTTGTTGTCAAGTTAACAAAATACTGACCAGCGCACTCCCCACTCCTACCCACAAAAGTAAGCTGGATGTCTGCCTATAGTCCCAGGTACTGGGGAAGGAGAGCAAGACAGAGGCTCCGATAAGCCAGGAGTTCAAGATCACCCTGGGCAACAGAGCAAGGTCCATCTCAGAAATAACAGCAGGGCTGGAGAGAAGGCTCAGCTGTTTGAGGCTGGGCTCGCAACCAAAGTGCCAGCCATAACAGCAGTGGGCACAATGGGAGCCCGGTAGTTAGAGTCAGGCAGAAAAGAACGAATGGCTCCTTCGGGGAAGGAGGTACAGCCAAGAGTGCCGGGGACTCGGCAGGGCAGAAAGGACCCTCCTCGGTCCCTTCAGGAGCATGATTCTGCCACATTGAGCTCCACGAGCACCTGCCCCAGGAATTGGCACAGTTCCTAATGTTCACAGGCCACTTCCAAACAAGGACATGGGGCTGGCCCACGTTCCAACAAAGTCTGATGTTTGTTGAAGGGTTTCTCTGTACAAGCCAGGGGTCAGAGGACAAGACATGCACCGTCCCACAGGCTGGGCTCCTGGACTGGACAAAAAGGAGAAAACAAGTTGAGAATCAGACCAGTGTTCGTCCATTTCCACACTGACACAATGTGACCAGGCATCTTACCCTCTTCAGGCCGTCCCTGCCACGGTGGACTGGACCTCCATAAACCATGAGCTAAAATAAACCCTCCCTTCCGTCTTCACGTCAACGACCAGAAAAGCGACTAATATGAAGGGCGATTACAGCTGCTCTGACTGCAGTGGCCTGGCCAGGCCTGGAGGAAAGTGTTGTCGCAGCAAGGCCACCAGGGCCGAGAGAGCAGCCACAGCCTTGTCCTTTAATTTATCAGGCAGTTCCAAAGGACACGTGTCCACGTGGCTCCCTGAAGCTCTGCTGCCAGCTTTAGAGGAAGGCCCTGGCACTGCCCCTCACACTTCACCCCTCTTTTTTACACTCTTGTTTTGGGTGATGGGCCGCCCTGTTTGCCTGGTATGGATGCTCCGGGATGTGGCACTTCCAGGCTAAAGCTAGGAACGCCTCTATCAAATAGGAACGGACTCGTCACTCTGTGGCCGGAGCACGTTTGGGACCTGTCACTTGAGAGTTGTAAATCACACCTCAACACATCAAGACTACTGGAAAAAGGTGAGATTTTTCTAGACAGAGAGAGACAACAGAACGTGCTGTTAGATGACAAAATGGCTCAGTGAGCAAGGGTGCTTGCTGCCAAGCCTGATGACCCGAGTTCAAATCCCAGGACCCATATGGTAGAAAGAAAAAAAGTTCTCAAAAGCCATTCTCTGATCTCCACATACATACAACCTGTAGCACACACACACACACACACATTCGTGCACGGTCACTAAATGTAGGGGGGCATGATTCAACAGTCAAGAGTCCTCGCTGACCTTTCAGAGGTCTTGAGTTTGGTTCCCAGTATCCTCACTCAGACGGCACACAACTGTGACTCCAGCTCCAGGGGACCCAACACCTTGGCCTTCCTTAAGCACTCACATACACAACCCCTATCATATACGTATGATTTAAAATAATTTAAAAATCATATGAGTTACTTTTCTGTTACTGTGATAAAGGCACCATGACCCAAGCAACATCAAGAAGGAAGAGCACGTTTGGGTGATGGACCCACAGGGTTAGAGTCCGTCATGGTGGAGTCACAGCATAGCAGCAGGAGACAGAAGCTGAGGGTTCACAGCCTGAACCACAAGCAGGAAACAGAGTGTGAGCTGGGAATGGTACAAGGCTCTGAGGCCACATAAGCCCCGTCCCCTGGCTGCACTTCCTCTAACAAGGCCACATCTCCTGGACCTCTCCAAACAATGCCACCAAATACACAAATCCCTAAACTCTGAGGGGCATTTAACATTCAAGCCACCACATACATTTATTTTTTTAAAAAATTTAAGTAAAAGAAATGTCTTAACTTCATATCCTGCTTCCTTAGGTGGCGGCACAGACCCATAATTCTCCCACTCAGTAAACTGAGGCAGAAGGACCACAAGAATAAGATCTGCCAGGTCAACTTATTCAAAAACTCTATTCAAAATATAGTGTGTGGGGCTGGAAAGGTGGCTCAGTGGTTAGAGCACTGGCTGCTCTTGTCAGAGGACTAGAGTTTCTTTCCCAGCACCCACATGGCTGCTAACAGTCACCAGGGCTCCATGACTCCCCTTAAGTTCAGAGGACACAATACCCCTCTGGAACCATCCACCTGTCCAGGACCTTTCAATGCAGCTGGGCAGTGGGACAGACCCTCAGAAGTCCATCTCCAGGAAATCGGATGCCCTCTTCTGACTCCATGGCACCAGGTACACACATAGCACACAGACAAACATGTAGGTAAAAAAAAATTGGGGGCCAGAGAGATGGCTCAGCGGTTAAGAGCACTGATTACTCTTCCAAAGGTCCTGAGTTCAAATCTCAGCAACCGCACGGTGACTTGCAACCATCCGTAATGAGATCTGATGCTCTCTTCTGGTGTGTCTGAAGACAGCGACAGTGTACTTACATATAATAAATAAATCTTTTAAAAAACAAAATAAAAATTAATAAATCCTTTGTTGTTGTTGTGCAAATACAGAGTATGGAGCCGGCAAACTGGCTCAGCAGCTGCAGGCGCTTGGCGCCAAACCTGACAGCCTGCGTTCAGTCCCTAGGACCCACCCGGAAGAAGGAGAGAACCTTGCTTGTCCTCTGACCTCTGACCCTCCGTGTGCCGTGCCATGGGCACCCCCACATCCACTCCCTCCACAAAGTGTAAAATAAACAGGTCCTTGGAGTGCTGAGCTCGTGTAAGGATGCTTGCTGCCGAGACTGGCGGCCTAAGCTGGCCCGACTGTGCATGTGACATGGGCCAGGAGCAGCTGGCTGCTGTGGCAGGGACAGAGAAGGGACGCTGCACAAAAGGGACCTGGACTCGGGGTGTGGTCCAGAGGGGTATTATGTCCTCTGCTCTAAAGGAAAGCCATGGAGCACTGGTCTGGGGAGCGCTCCCCCACCTTCCTACAAGATATGTTCTACCCCCCAGGAATCCTGAGATTGACCCTGTTGCAGGTAAGGAAGTCATTCAAAGCACCCAGGACAGGGCACTGTCCACGAGGGGGCAGAGGAGGATGGTGGCCACGGGGCTGTGGCTTTGAGTCCATGCTTGTCTCTTGGTGGCCCCTGCTTTCTCCAATGGGGTCTTTGCACTAGCAGCCTCTAGGCTCTGACAGGAGCCTGGAGAAGGCTCTGGAGGCTTCCTGGGGCCAACAGTCCAACTGCAAAGACACACTCTCTGGGGCACAGAGGCAGCAAAGGCAGGAGTCCTACACACGCTCTCCCCCACAGCTCCCAGGCTTGAAGTGTCGGGGGGACACCAAAGAAACTGAGAACTCTCAGCTTGGGGGTTCCTAGCATTGGGGATTTGTCTCTTCCCGAATACTACCCTGGTAGGCTGGGCCATCTGCCTCTCTCTGCTTGTCCCTCAGCTACTCTGGGTTTAAGCTGTGGAAGCAACAAATGAGTGCAGCACCCCAGCTCACCCTTAACAATCTACAGAGGGCTCTGAACTGGGACTCCCTTCATACAAGGAAGGGACAGGCTGCCGCGCGTGAGTCCCCTGGCTGCCCCACACAAGCACTGGGGTGCAGTTACTGTTGAGCTTGGCTTGCTTGTGAAACGTTCCTCGTGGCCCTTCCAGGAAGATCTTAATTCCTGACCATTTTATAGATGGAGGAGCTAGGCCTCTGGGAAAGTGAAGGTAATGGTGAAGAGCCCTTATTGGGCTGAAGAGGTTGCTCAGCAGTTAACAGCACTGACTGTGCTATGTTACTCCCGGAACTCAGGAGCCAGAGGAGGGAGGATCTCTGAGATTTTGAGGCCAGCCTGGTCTACACAGTAAGTTCCAGGACAGTCAGAGGTATGCCAGAGCTACACAGAGACACCCCTCAACCCCCAGCCCACCACAAAAATAGCACTTGTTGCTCTTCCAGAGGACACAACTTTGGTTCCCAGCACCCAGGGCACCAGGAACAAACATAGTACACAGACATATGTGCAGCCAAAACACCAATATACATTAACTAACCAAACAAGCAGACAAATAAATAAAATAAATGAGTGACTTCCTTATATCCAGAAGGGACCTAGCACAGCTGGCCCACTACATTGCCTCAGGTCATGCATGCAGTCTGCCCTGTGGCCAGTAGGGGGCGGCATCATCCTGCTTAGCTTTTCCTGGCTTTTCCAGTTGAGAAACCCCACCTCCGTGATCAAGATTTGAACAGTGGCAGAGTGAGGTCACAGCAAATGTATACACCCGATTCTGTCAGGACCAGGGAAAGACTGAGGGTTCCCAGACTGATCACTGGAGCAACCCAAATGTCCATCTTACTGCCTGCTATTGCCTACTGGGATAAGAGTAAAACCTGGCTAGGTAGTGCTGGGATAAGATGACCAGGCTAGTTCAGTGGGCCCTGGGAACTGGGGCTTCAGCTTCTGGCTTTTGCTGAGGCCTCATTACTTTCTAATAAGCACTACCCACCCCCACCCCCACCCCACCCTGCCCAGGGTAGCTGCCTGAGAAGTTATTCCCTTCCCTAGCAATTCTGTGCACAGCCCAGGCCCAGCCCTCCTGTAGCTGGACACACTCTGGGCCCACTCAGGGCCAGTGTCCCCTGGGCTCCCTTGTCTTGCAGTGCTGTCCCCAGTGTTTTGTGTTGCTCCTTTGCCCAGCTGAGAGCCTTAGTGGAGTGCTGCCTAACCGTCCTCCTGAGGTCCTCTGCTGGAGTTCTTGTCAGCAAAGTGACACTTCTGTTTGTTTCTTGGGTTCCCCACTAACAGTGAACTTCTCGAAGCTCTAAGACCTCCTGGTCTGCCTGTGACTCACACAGGGAAGACATCTGCCAGCCACTCTCAGGCCTTTGCATCCAGTCTGTGGCCACTGTTGAGTCCCTGTGACCTTGATCCACTGCCTCGGGCTACTGCAGAGCTGAGGACCTCTGGCTTGCCCCCTAGGCCCCAGTGAGTGTGCTTGATCCCTGGGACTGAAGCCCTGGGCAGATCTTCACTGACCTGGGCTGGATGTCCACAGGGGCTCAGGATCTTCGTCATGGGCAGCAGACCAGAGCCTAGAACAGAAGCAGCGTGATTCTCTGCCAGCTCACAGGAGCCGGATGAGGCCTAAGGATGGGGCCGAAGGGAGGAGAAGGAAGCCGTGAAAGGCAGTCCTGCTGTGTAACCCTTCATTACCACAGGCCTGGGGAGCTAAGACAGTCTCTCCTGTCTGTTTTCTACTGAGGTATTCCTTTATCTTGAGTACTCAAGCTCTGTAGAGAAACATAGTCTTAGGCTCCACACTGAGACAAAGAGTTGTGTTCTCTTGTCTGAATTGAAAAAAAAAAAAACTTAAGGGTCAGTGTATGTTAATTTCTATTGTTGTGATATAACACCATGTTTAAGGAAACTTATAACAGAAAGAGTTTATCTGGAGCTCACAGTCCCAGAGGGTTAGAGGTCATGACGGCAGAGGAGACAGCAGGGGTCAGGAACAGCGACTGAGAGTTTCCATCTTGAGCCAGAAGCAGAGAGCAAACTGGAAATGGCTGGAGTCTGTTGAAACCTCAAAGCCTCAAAGCCAGTGACACACCTCCTCTCACACGGTCAAACCTCCTAAACCTTCTTCTGTCTTAGTTTGTGGGGTAACTTTTCTTCACATTGTGTGAAAATGTGTCTCAGTTAATGCCGTAGCTGCAGAGAACTGACTGTTGGCAGGATTCTGGTGTTGTCATTTCTATGGCCCATCACCAGATTTTCTGTTTGGTAAATATTTGTCCTTCCTGCCTAAAGACAATCTAGAATTGTATCAGAGATTGGTTGTAAGAGCTGGCAGCCAGTAGCTGGAGCAGGAAGGAGGGGGGCAGAGCCTCCAGGCAGAAGATGACAGAGGGGAAGAAAGCAGACGCGGGCGATCGAGAGGGGACATGGAGGGAATAGACATGGGCTACAGTGGAGCAGAGAAAGGCATAGATCGAGCCCTGCGGCGGGTCACAGGCTAGACAGTCAGGCTGTTAGATGAGGGAGCCAGAGATTATCAAAGAAAGCGTTCAACTGGGGCTCGCTTACAGCTTCAGAGGGTGAGTGCACAATCTTCACACGGGCATGGTGCTGGAGCAGAGAAGACCTTACATCCTGATGCACAGGCAGGAGGCGGAGAGAAAATCACACTGGGCCTGCAGTGGGCTTTTGAAACCTCAAAGCCCACCCCTAGTGACACAGTTCCTGCAACAAGGCTACGATTCCTAATCCTTCCCATACAGTTCCACCAACTGGAGACCAATTTATCAGACATTCAAGCACGGAGCTGGAGAGATGGCTCAGCGGTTATAGCACTGGCTGCTCTTCCAGAGGTCGAGTTCAATTCCCAGCGACCACATGGTGGCTCACAACCATCTGTATCCAATGCCCTCTTCTGGTGTTTCTGAAGACAGTGACAGTGGTACTCACATACATGAAATATAATAATAATAATAATAACAATAATAAAAACATTCAAGCCTCTGGGGACTGTAGCGGTAGTTTTGAGCTATACTGCTTTGGCTCCTGGTGGGTTGCATCTGAATTTGTTAATGAAAGACACAAACATACATACACACACACACACACCAGTTTATTTATTTATTTATTTTGGTTTTTCGAGACAGGGTTTCTCTGTGTAGCCCTGGCTGTCCTGGAACTCACTCTGTAGACCAGGCTGGCCTCGCACTCAGAAATCTGCCTGCCTCTGCCTCCCAAGTGCTGGGATTAAAGGTGTGCACCACCACTGCCTAGCTTTTTTTTTTAACCAGTTAATTTTGACATGCTGTCACTAGCTAAAAGGCTGAGCACTCCTAAGCCTTCCCCTGCTAACAAACACTCAGGCATCTCAGGACGCCTGAGACCCCTAAACCTTCCCCTGTTACCCCAGGCCCAGTAGGGGAAGTGGCCAGTGGCCAGCTGCCCAAATTCTTCATAGCTGGTTGGCTTTCTCCCTGCAGCTCTTACATTCTGCCCTTCTCCCTCAGTCTCCCTCTGTCGCCCTTCCAGTTCCTACCCCTCACAATCCAAATGTCATGCCTCAGTCTACCTGCCCAGCCATTGGCTACGGGCTCTTTATTGATCGATCAAAGTCCAATTGGGGACAAGGACCTTCAGCGCTTGGACACACAGATTCCCGATTTTGGGGGCCAGATTAATTCAAAGCATTTGAAACAATCTCCAACAGGGGACCATTCTCATTCAAACCACCACAGTACAAGAGAGTATCCATTATAGAGTCTCCAGAGACCATCAGGTCTTGAGGACTTAGATCTAATCAATGGATTAATTCCTAAATGACTTCATGACCTGATAGCATTGGGAAGTATGAAATAGGTGATAGAGCCGGGCGGTGGTGGCGCACACCTGTAATCCCAGCACTCTGGGAGGCAGAGGCAGGCAGATTTCTGAGTTCAAGGCCAGCCTGGTCTACAGAGTGAGTTCCAGGACAGCCAGGGCTACACAGACAAACCCTGTCTCAACAAAACCAAAAAAAAAAAAAAAGAGAGAGAGAGAGAGAGAGAAAGAAAGAAAGAGGTGACGGGAGGAAGTGGACTGCTGGAGGGGAACCCTTGGGCTCCATCTTCTCTTGCCCCTTCCTGTGTGCCCACTGTGCCCGCCTTCTGTCTACACCTGGGTATATGTGTGGAGGTTAGAAGATAACTTTTGGGGGTCAGTTGTCTCCTTCCACCAAATAAATTCAGGGGATTGAACCCAAATGAATCCTGCAAGACAAGACTTGCTGGTGGTAAAATTAACTTTGTTTATTTTTTTAAATTGAAACAGGGTATCACTATGCAGTCCAGACTGGCCTTGAATTTATAAAGCTCCACCTGACTCAGTCTCCCACATATCAGGACACCACTATGCCTGGTAAAATGACCATTATTCCCTGTGCTTTTCTTTCCTTTCTATTTTGAGATAATCATGACTTACAGAAGTTTTACAAAAATACTATCCAGTTCCTGCTTCCCCTTACATCAACCCAGATTCCCCCACATGTTAGCATCTTACATTACTACAGAACCATTGTCAACAGCAGAGGATTAACCTTAGTACAATGCCAGGAACTTGATACAGTCTTGGAATTGGACTAGATTCCCACAAGGGCCAACCTCCTTCAGTGTGTGACTCTGAGCCTGTGGAGTTCGGGCCAACTTCACTTTGGGCTCCTCTAGTCTGAGAGTTTATGGTCTGTTTTTCTGTTTTTATTTTTTTTTAATGAGTATGTCTATATGTAAGAGTCAATGCATACAGGTGTCCACAGACGCCAGAGAAGGGCAGTGGACACCCTGGACACCCTGCAATTGTTACAGAAAAGTTATAGTCAGCAGTGTGGGTGGTGGGTATTGAACTCTGGGATCAGGTCCTGAATCCTCTGCGAGGGCAGTAGGGGCTCATCACCAAGGAGCCATCTCTCTTGCCATCCCCACATGTCTGGAACAATGGGGCTGGAACACCCTGACTAACACAAACACTCGATCACTGAGCTACTGCCCCGGCCTTGTTTTGCCCTTTACATTTTGTGGCAGGGCCTTGTTACCTAGTCAAGACCAGCTTTGAACAACAAACAACGTCTGTAGTCTAGGCAGGCCTTGAGCTGGCAATCCTCCAGCTCCAGCCTCCCAAGCAGCTGAGGTGACACACCTGGCCATAGCCTTTATTTCTTATCCTCATCCTTGCAGCAGCTTGGGACCTGGAACCTTGACTAGAGGCAGTGAGGGGTGGAGGAATGACAACCACATATACAGGAAAAGCTGAGACTGGATGGGCTACAGTCTCTGGGCTGCACCCAGGAAGCGCAGGATGTTTAATATACAGAGCTGATGAACAAGGAAGGAGTCAGGCTTAGCTAATCTCAGCAGGAGCAGTCTGCAGGGGAGCAGTCTTAGGACTGCGGGGACTACAGTGGACATTTTTTCCCACACATTGTCTGTGTTCACATTCCAACCAGAGAAAGGCTTCAGTCCCTCAGGTAAGGCTTTGCCTTTGCTCACATGGCTGAGGCACTGGGGCCTGTAATATGGCCGAGCCACATCAGCAGTACAGTTCACTCAGGACTACACCGGCTCCCTACACTTCTGTGTGACAGTCTCACTGCGTAGTCCTGGCTGTCCTGGGACTCACTCTGTAGACCAGGCTGGTCTTGAACTCAAGAAATCTGCCCACCTCTGCTTCCCTAGTGCTGAGCGCTGAGATTAAAGCCTTGAAGAATTATTTTAAAAAGAAGATGAGTGTGAATTTGAGGCCAGCCTGCTCTACAGAGCTAGCTCCAGGACAAGCAGGGTTTCAAAAAGAAACTGTCTCAAAACAACAACAAACAGAAAGGAAAAAGAGGCTGAGGAGATGGCTCAGTGGTCAGAGCACTTGCTGATCTTGCCGAGGAACTGGGTTTGATTCCCAGCTCTCACACAGTGTGGCTTACGACCATCTGTAACTGTGGTAAGACGCTTCACTTCATGGGTATTGCATGCAACTGATAGACATATAAAAATTGGCCAGGCACTGGTGGCACTTGGGAGGCAGATTTAGGCAACCCTCTGACTTCCTCCAGCTTAGTCAACAAAGCAAGTTTCAGGACATCCATAGCTAATCAGAGGAACCCTGTCTCCAAAAGTAATAATAATAATAATAATAAAATAGTTCACATATTTTATAAATAATGAAATTTTTCTTTTAAAATTATATTCTTAGCTAGTTATAGTGGTACATGTCTTTAATCCCAGCACTCATGAGGCAGAGTTAGGTGAATATCTGATTTTGAGGCTGGCCTGGTTTTTTGCTTTTTTTTTTCTTTTGTTTTTTTGAGTCAAGGTTTCTCTGTGTAGCCCTGGCTGTCCTGGAACTCACTCTGTAGACCAGGCTGGCCTCGAACTCAGAAATCCTCCTGCCTCTGCCTCCCAAGTGCTGGGATTACAGGTGTGTGCCACCATGCCCAGCCTGGCCTGGTTTTTATAGTGAGTTCTAGGACATCTAAAATTATATAGCCTGACCTTGTCATCAAAAAAGGGAAAAAATTTACACTTCTACCATTTTTATCTCATTGCTTACCTAGAAAATTCAGAGTAGTGTTCATGAAGACCTTGTGAAGAAGCACTTTGCTTCTAATGTTTCAAAACATTTTGGGTTTGTCTACTTCTTTCTCTCTTATTTTTTCTCTTTTTAAGAAAAGATTTATTTAGGGCTGGAGAGATGGCTCAGCAGTTAAGAGCACTGACTGCTCTTCCAAAGGTCCTGAGTTCAATTCCCAGCAACCACATGGTGGCTCACAACCATCCATAATGAGATCTGATGCCCTCTTCTGGAGTGTCTGAAGACAGCTACAGTGTACTTACATATAATAAATAAGTAAATCTTTAAAAAAAGATTTATTTATTTTTGTACATGAGTGCTCTAGCTGCATTACACCTTCACGCCAGAAGAGGGCATCAGAACTCATTATAGATGGTTGTGAGTCCCTCTGGTGCTCTTAACTACTGAGCTATCTCTCCAGTGGCCCCCAACCCCACTTACCAGTTTATTTTGTTTCTTAAGGTATCACGATGTAGCCTTGGCCTGGAATTCACAGACATTCTCCTGCCTCTGCCTCCTGAGTGCTGGGATCAGTGGCATGTACCACCACACCCTGCTATCTTTGTTTTTCTGAGGAGAGAAATGAGAACCTTGGCATTTGAGGACGTTGTGAGTTGAACACGAGAGACTTTGACATCTGAGGAAAGTGTGGGCAGAACTACATGCAACTGATGGTTCAGGAGTATTTTCACTGAACACTGATATTGTATTTCTTCTGGAACTCTTTGGGAGATTAAAACAAACACAAAGCAAAAGTAGCTTGTCTTCCGGTGCCTCCCTCCCCCAGGTGGTTTCAGCAAACCCACACATTGACAGGCAAATTCCTACAGCATAAACCAGGGTGAAATGCAGGTGTGCTGCGGTGACAGTACAGAGAGGCTTAGAGTCCTTCTTCTTCTTCTTTTTTTTAAAGATTTATTTATTACTATGTAAGTACACTGCAGCTGTCTTCAGACACTCCAGAAGAAGGCATCAGATCTGGTTATGGATGGTTGTGAGCCACCATGTGGTTGCTGGGATTTGAACTAAGGACCTTTGGAAGAGCAGTCGGTGCTCTTAACCGCTGAGCCATCTCTCCAGAGGCTTATAGTCTTAACAGAGCTCAGAGCAAGGTCCATTGGTTTCAAGCCAGGTTATAAAAATTGAAACAGGCCAGGCATTCAGGCACATGCTTTTAATCCCAGCAGGGAAACAAAAGCTGGAGGATTTCTGTGAGTTCAAGGCCAGGATGATCTATATAGCAAACCCCAAACCAGCCAGGGCTAGACTGTGAAACCTTGTCTCAAAAGGAAACAAAACTGGCAATGACGATCGCTTTGGATTGGGCATGGGAGAAGACCCTAAGAGGGTCTTACACAAATTGGCATTCAGTAACAGAACTCATTTACTGACTTGCAAAACCTACTTTATATTAAATTCTTTCTTTAAAAATTATGGCCTGTCCAAGTACTTGGGAGGCAGAGGCCAGCCTGGTCTACAGAGTGAGTTCCAGGATAGCTAGGGCTACACAGAGAAACCCTGACTCGAAAAACCAAAATAAATAATAAATAAATGCAGGGCTCCAGATAAATAAAACACATACATTATATATGACAGTTTTGCATACAGGTATGTATGTGCACTGGAGGCCTGAGGGCGTGGAAACCACTGGAATTGTTGTTTCAGATGGTCGTGAGCCACTGTGTGGGTGCTGGGACTGGAACGGGGTCGTCTGCAAGGGCATCAGTGCCCTTAACTGCTGAACCATCTCTCCAACCCCAATCTATTTTAAATTAAAAGCAAGTTTCACAGGCTTTCCATTTCGTCCTACGTGTCATGCCACGTGTAAATTTCCAAAGCCCTTTGTGAGACTGTTTCTGGACTTAAAAAACAGAAGCGAAGATCTTCTTGCGAAATTTAATCAGTGTACTGCCCTTCAGGTGAAATGCTTAGCCAGAAACTGGTAGGTGCAGTGCATGCAAAGCAAAACTCAGTAGCCAAGCCGTGCCTGGAAGCAGGAACAGGCTGAGCCGCCTTAAGGAACTGAATATATATAGCCCATGAACTTCATGAGGCCTTCGAGAGCTGCCCCGTCCAGACGAGCCATCGTCCGAGTACATCTGCGCTCACCTGGTCTGACCCCTCTTCTCCCCAGTTTCTGGGAAAAGTCCTAGACACAGACATAGCCTACAAGTCTCCGGATCTCTCACTTCCGTTAGATCAGCTCCAAATAGCTCTGCACTGCCAAAGCAGGACCAAGTTGGAAGCCAGCTCCTGAAGCAGGCGTGGCCTATACAAACCACGCCCATTGCACGCGGCCGCGCCTGCTAGCGACAGCCTATTGGTCCTGCCTTCGTGACGTCTTTCCGGGGCGGTCCGGGTGGGGCCCAGCGCGCACCAGAGAGCTGAGCTAACTGGGTTTCGCTGCGGTCCACGTCCCCGCGCGGGGCTGAATCGCTGAAGTGGCTGCGCTGCGGTGTGAGGGCCACGGGCCTGCCGCGCCCGGGTAAGCGACCCGCACTGCTGTCCAGGGAACTGTCGTGAAGGCCCCATGAACCGCTTGGGGATGGACAGCGATGTGCGGGGCGGAGGAGGGGATGAATGGGGACCCGGTGCGCTGGGCGGTGAGGAATGGAGATTCAAGGCGGAGGAGGGAGGAATGGGCCGAGCCCTTAGAGAAGCATGGATGCGCAAGAGGAGGAGGTGGGCTGACGGCGATCGCCAGGCGATGCTGGGCAGTTTGCGAGCACTCTACGGACACTCGAGAGTAGGCGAGCCCTGGATCAGGCTGTGCCCTAGAAGGTATTGGTCCCAGAAATAGTTGAGGCCTGCACCCCAAACTCATATACCTACTAATGAGGAAAATCCATCACATTTTTCCTTCCTCCTCGTTTGTCTACTTGTCTGCCTCCCCTTGTGGCCGCTAGCTTATGCGCTTAACGGTCTGGCTGGGGCTTATAAGCCCGACTCTAAGAACTTGCATTAGTTACACCCCGACCTTAGGAACCAGCTCTAAAATGTCAATAAGTCTACAAGCAAAGTGTTTAAAATACAGGTTTTCCGTTTATAAATTAGACCCGCCTATTGGACAACGGAATATCAAAAATACTGGCATAGCAAGCTTTTTAAACAGACCTTTGGCATTTTAGTAGTGAGAATTGAACTTTCAGAAACCTGGAGATAAGCAGTGCAATTAAGATAATATTTAGTGTTCTGGGATCGTGGGCTAACTAAGGTCTGCCACATGGACACATCCTTTAGATCACAGGGCAATGTCTATGTATATAAGACCAGGCAGGTGATGTGTCAGGATTAGGTGGCTGTAATTTGTCCTGTACCTCCATTCCTGTATATGTGTAACTTCCCTAGCTTGGAGTAGAGATGGGACCCTGCTGATAGGGATTATTAATGGTCCTTGCTGAATCTGAACTTCTTGTTTTGAATCTGTGTATGTCAGAGAAAAAGTTCACCAATTTGAGGTCTAGGTTTATGTGATTTGTATATAGCCATCCACATAGCTCAGAAAGGAGTTAAAAGTTAAAGCAAGATTGGGAGTGAAAGCTATCAAGCAAACGCTAGAGGAACTGGGAGGCGTCTCAAGGGTTAGTTGTCACTTGGAGACTCACACAACTTGGCAGAACTTCGGTAGGAGCAACTCAGGAAATGCAGACTTCAAGTCTTATGTGTATAGACATTGCCCTGTGGTTGAAAGGGTGTGCCCATGTGGCTTAATGGAATTGAGAACATTAGATACTGGCCTTCTTGTATGAGCTGGCAAAAGGTACCCTGCTGCTCATTCCCTGAAGATCCTGTGAGGGACCTGTTCCCAGAAAAGGAGACTCTAGTCTCTGACTTAATACTTAGTATTTTTGTTAGTGTTTTCTTTTTCTCTTTCTTTTTTCTTTCTTTGGTTTTTTGGATTTAGTTTTTTCGAGACAGGATTTCTCTGTGTAGCCCTGGCTGTGTAGACCAGGCTGGCCTCGAACTCAGAAATCTGCCTGCCTCTGCCTCCCAGAGTGCTGGGATTACAGGTGTGCACCACCACCGCCCGGCTTTGTTTTTTGTTTTTTGTTTTTTTTAGATTTATTTATTTTTATGTGTTAGTACACTGGAGCTGTCTTCAGACACACCAGAAGAGGGCATTAGATCTCATTACAGATGGTTGTGAGCCACCATGTGGCTGCTGGGATTTGAACTCGGGACTTCTGGAAGAACAGTCAGGGCTCTTAACCACTGAGCCATCTCTCCAGCTCCTAGTGTTTTCTTTCCTCTAGTTTATGTGTATGTGTGTTTTATCTATGTGCATGTCTGTGTACCATGTGTGCAGTGCCCTGGCTAGTCAGAAGTGGTTGTCGGGTTCTCTGGGACTGGAGTTAACACACTGTTTTTTGTTGTTGTTTTTTTGTTTTGTTTTTTGGTTTGGTTTGGTTTTTTTTTTTTTGGTTTTTTGTTTTTTGGAGTCAGGGTTTCTCTGTGTAGTCCTGGAACTCACTCTGTAGACGCCTGCCTCTGCCTCCCAAGTGCTGGGATTAAAGGCATGCGCCACCACCGCCAGCCAACAGACTTATTAGACAGTGCAAGCCTGTAACCTCAGCACTGGGAACGCTCTGAACAGGCAGTCTAGTCAGCTTGGCAAGCACCAGTGGGTTCATCAAGGGGCCCTGTCTCAAAATATGTGACCTATAATATAAATATAATGTATGATAGGAGGCTAGTGAGATGGCTCAGGAGTTAAAGACGCTTTACAAAATATATTTATATGTATGGGTTTTTACCTCTATGTATTGTATGACATGTGCATGAAATGCCTACAGAGGCCAGACGAAGGTGCTGGATCCCCTGGAGTTAGAAGTGGTACTGCCATGTAGGGGCTGGGAATCTAAGCCTGGTCTGTGGAAGAACACCCATGTTTGACTGCTGAGCCGTCTTTCCGACAAAGTCTCAAACTACTCCTAGTGACACATTCCTTTAATCTCAGCACTTGGCAGCAAAGGCAAGCAGATTGTTGTGAGTTCAAGGCTAGCCTGGTTCACATAGCTTGTATTAAGCCAGCCAGTGTTCCACAGTAAGACCCAGTCTCAAAAAAGCAGATAAAAATAGTTGAGCTCTCATTCTGAACCCCTGGCTTGGAACTCATTCTGTGGATGAGGCCCTAGATCTTTGGCCACCCTCCTTCCTCAGCTTCTGGAGTCCTGGGATGCTGGGTGCACATTGTCATGTCTCCTCCTTCCTCAGCTTCTGGAGTCCTGGGATGCTGGGTGCACGCTGTCATGTCTAGGCCTGTCTGTAGATACTAAGAACTCTGAGGTCCAAGCACTCTGAAATCCTTGAATGGACACTTACTTCAGGTCACATGTATGTTCTTCATGAGTCAGTTTGTGAAGGTTAGAGGAGCCCCTGCTATGTTGTTCTGTGGCCCCGAGGGAGGGCTTCATTGGTAGCTGGGGCACCTTGAGCTTGCCTGTTGCCTCTGCCTCCCAATAGCCGGGATTACAGGGGAGTTTCCCCGTGCCTAGCTGTGCACGTGACCTTGACATTGACCATGCCAGAGAGATGAAGTCACAGTACATCGAGGGCTGTTTTGCCTCTCCTCAGTAGCTAATTCCTGTTTCTATGGGAGGGACTCTTAGACCCACCTGCTGGCTAGGTGTCAGTTATTAGGAGTGGCACACAGCAAACATCTTCCAAGAAACCTGTGGAATGTTTTAGAGATATTCTTGTGCACCTGTGCTCCCTCTGTCTCTGTCTCCCCCCCCCCCCCCCCCCCCCCGTGTGTGTGTGTGTGTGTGTGTGTGTGTGTGTGTGTGTGTGTGTTAACTCCCTTGTGTATGTGCATGCATGATTTCTATACGTGTGGCTGCTTGCTTGCCTGCATATAGCTGGATGTGTGGGAGCACAGGTGTATGCAGGTGGGCTTGTGTGAGCAGGTGTGTGCGTTTCCACACATTTGTTTTGGATAGCATGTTTGTGGTGCTACTAGGGCATCGCCATCTGCTGTCGCCTATCCTCTGGAAGGTGAGAAGCTGCTTCTCTAGTCTCCAGGCATCTCCACCTACTGATGCATGTCCTCTGGAAACGAGGAACTCCTGAGTATACATTAAACATTCATCAGTGAAAGCTGGGTCTAATAGCTCACACTCACAAGCCCACGGGGAGGCTGGGCAGGAGGATTGCTGCAAGTCTGAGGACACCTTGGGCTACATAGTGAGTCCCAGCCTCAGCTACACTGTGAGGCCTTGTGTCAGCAGCATGGCTCAGAGCACTGGTCTCACACAGGACCTGATTTGGGCTCTAGCACTTCTGTCAGGTGGTTCCCGACTGCTTGTAGCTCCAGCTCCAGGAGAATCCAATGTCTCTGGGGGCTCTCACTACACATACCCACACAGACATACATGCATATGTATAAAAAATGAACCTTAAAACTCAGCCACAACAGTTCCTGGGTGAGAGGATGACTGTTTAGTGTTGAATTACATAAAATTCCTGATTCCATTCAGTTCCATTACCTCTAAGAAAGGAGGGTTTCCTGACAGATAAATAACTGGTTTACCAAAATAGCCTTTTGGTTGGTGTGTGTGTGTGTGTGTGTGTTAAATAATTTATTTATTTTATATATGTGAGTATACTGTAGCTGTCTTTGGACACACCAGAAGAGGGTTGAACTCAGGACCTCTGGAAGAACAGTCAGTGCTCTTTTTTTTGTTTTTTTTTGTTTTTGTTTTTGTTTTTTGTTTTTTGTTTTTTTTTTTGTTTTTTTTTTGGTTTGGTTTGGTTTGGTTTTTTTGGTTTTTTTGGATTTGGTTTTTTCCAGACAGGGTTTCTCTGTATAGCCCTGGCTGTCCTGGAACTCACTTTGTAGACCAGGCTGGCCTCGAACTCAGAAATCCGCCTGCCTCTGCCTCCCAGAGTGCTGGGATTACAGGCATGTGCCACCACCGCCCGGCTAAATGCCAACCTTTTTCAATAACTTGATAAAGCCTTTGTAGTCACTTGGTCAAAACAGCAGCAGCAACTACTGCCAAGGAGTGGTGCAGGCCTTTAATCCCACCACTCAGGAGGCAGAGGTAGGCGGACCTCCAGGCCAGCCTGGAACTGGTTTACCAAAATAGCTTTTTGGTTGGGATGTGTGTGTGTGTGTCTGGTCTACAGAGTGTGTTCCAGGACTTCAAGGGAATATAATGTAAACATCTGTGTTTTCTGGTGATCTTAGGTGACCCCTGTGAAAGGGTTGTAGGACTCCCAGAGGGGTCACGACAGGATGGGAACAGCTGGTGTAAGAGGACTAGGAAGATGGGTTAGTAGTGACAACCCCATCGCTTCTCGGCCTTTTGGCTAAGATCAAGTGTAGTAGTGACAACCCCTGGCTGCTCTTCCTTCGTTCAGTGCCGAATACTCCTGCTCACAAACGCCTGTGACTTCAGCCCCAGGGCATCCAGTGCCCTCCTTGAGCCTCTGCAGACACGTACATATGCACACACACACTTGTAATCACATAAACAAGAAAATAAATGTTAAAAAAAACCTCCATGCGAACTTGTCAGCAACTGCTCTGTGCCGCCCTGTCTGCCAGCTGAAAGGGAAGAAAATAGCTGTTTTCTTTCATTCGGTGCCTTTGGTAAATGTCTCCCCAAAGGGATCCTTGCTGTAAAATAAAATTGTAAAAAAAGATAATCCAAATCCATTCCTCAAGATAGTTATTTTTTGACATTCACTTAATGATGCACACTGTGTGTAAATACACATTTATAGTTTTTGCAATGTGCAGTAGTTTGTACATGAATGGGACAATATTTACAGCACCATTCCAGAGTTGTGCTACTGTAAACATTATCTGTAGCTTTCCAGTGTGGGTGTGAGGGTAGGGAGGGGTGATATGAGTGCGAGTGTGCAGCTGTACTTATCCGTGAGGTGTGTGTGGAGGCCAGAAGTTGACACTGAGTCTTCCTTGATCTCGTCTCCCATGTTTTGTAGGGAGCGTCTCTCTGAACCCCAGGTTGGCTGGAACAGCCAACCTGACTCAAAACCCTGGCATCCATCTGTCTCTGCTCCCTGCAAACCAGGGTTACAGGTGCATGCCACCATGTCCCCTTACAGGAATGCTAGGGACCTGAGCTCAGGCAAGGGTCCTCGTGCCTGGCAGTAAGCACCTCCGCCACTACGCCATCTCCCAGACTCATTTGTTTTTTGTGATGAGGCCTCATGTGTCGGGTGCTGATCATGAACCCACCGTGTAGCCGAGGCTGGCCATGAGCTCTGGCTCTCCCTGATTACACCCCCAACTACTAGGATTATAGGCGTGTGCTGCCAAGACCTCCATCTCTGGGCTTCTCTCCAGTCCTCCTTGAAAAAACTGTTCTTGAGCCAGGCAGTGACGGTAAAGGCACACCTGTAATCCCAGCACTGGGGAGGGAGGCAGGGGAAGGCTGATCTCTGAGTTTGAGGCCAGCCTGGACTACAGAGCAAGTTCCAGGACAGCCAGGGCTACACAGAGAAACCCTGACTCAAACAAAACAAACAAAAAAGAGTTGTGTCAGAATTGCTGCATCGTAAGTTGTGACTTCCACAACTCTGACAGCTATCTTTTTTTTTCCAGCACTGAGCTGTTGTGTCTGCTCCTTCTGGGCCCCTCACTGGACACTTGTCCCTTGTTCTTCCTAAGCAGTGTTACCTCTCTCAACCATAGGTGTTTCTGACACCACAGAGGAGCATCTGCCTCTGTCCTACATGTGCCTCAGGGAATGCCATGGCCTGGGAGTGCCCTGCCCAGCTGCTCTCACCTGCGAAGCCAGTCGTCATATGGCAAGTGCAGGATGCCAAGCCCACAGCTGCCCAAAGAGGACATCAGCCTGGCCTCCTAGTCTGCACTGACCAGCTGCCACCGGTGAGTGTCTGGGCCCTGCCTGTTGTGGAGACCAGACTGGGAACCTAGAAAGGGGCCTGATATGCTGGGTTTGTAGACTCAAGAGAAGGACCTGGAGTCAGCCACTGTGAGGTGAGTGGGAGCATTGGAGCCACAGCTGGGAAACTACAGCTTGTGGGCTGTGCTGCCTGGAGAGCCTACTGTGTGAGTACAGACACTGTCATCTGAGCGAGGCTGTCTGTTCACTGCCGTGGCAGGCAGGACTAAGTGAATACTGGAGAGATAGCCTGCGTGTTCTCCTGTCTGAAGTATTTGCTCCCTGACCCTTTATAGAAAAAGTTTGTCCCCCCAGTTCCAGACTTGTAGTGAGTGGACACAAGACCTGGAGTGAGTTCAGGGAGCTGAGGCCCTCCCTAACGCTAGAAATGCCTTTTCCCTACAAACTCCCAGCAGACTTCTAACCCACAGATGAGGAGGCACAGGGAGCCCTCTGAGCCTGCTGAAGATTCTGATAGCATCTTGAGGGCATCAGCAGATGGAAGTGAGCCAGGAGCCTTGGAAGTGTTCTCATGCCCCAGCTGCCTCACCCCAGCTGATCGCTGAGCCTGCGTTCTCTGTGGGAAACCTTCAGTTCAGCTCCTCCCTGTCAGGATGTCACTCCTCACTACCCAGAGTGACATCCTGACAGGGAGGAGCTGTCAGGATGTCACTTGCTCTTTTCTTCTCAAAGAACAAATATTTTGTACCCTAGGTATCAGACTCATCCAGTACAGGGCTGAGAGGTTGTCATCCCATTGGCTTGGCTGACTCCTGTCTAACTCTGGTTCTAGGGAAGAACGTGGGACAGTGCTTGGGCAGTGGGGGGGGGGGGGGGGGGCAAGACACAGGCTGGTCGGCATTACCCCATGCCATGGCTGCTGAGTTGTGTTCTTCCTGGGCCCTGGCCCCTGGCCCCTGGGCCTGGTCTACGCACTAGGCTTAGCTTACACTGTAAGCTCCTGCAGAGCCCTGGGCCTCTGGGGAGGGTGCGTGCTACTGAGCAAGCAAACGCCTCTGACCACCATGCTTCTTCATCCCAGCTCCCCGGACCACACAGAAGGCAACTGTTGACAGCCTGAAGGGCTGGCTGGCCGAGACGCCCAGAGACCACAGCCCTACTTCCAGCTCATCCAGCAAGATGTGGACGGCCCTGGTGCTGGTGTGGATTTCCTCTGTGCCCTTATCTAGAAGCTATACGGTGACTGGCAAGCCACGTAAGTGAGAAAGCTGTCTGATCACTAGGGAAGCCCGGGGTCTGATTCCAGAAGGGAGGTATCTACAAACTCCTGCCTTCCCAGCCGCAGGACTGGGATGGGTTGCTAGTCAGAGCTGGGGTTAGAGGGTGCACGGTGGGAGCCACAGTGTGACCAGGCAGTAGAGACCCGCAGAGTGGCCTTACCTCCTAGGGATCTCGTGTTCATCCAGGCCCATTTGTTGCCATTGAGTGTGTTCTGCCCTGCTAGGCTCTACTCATCTCCAAGAATCCTTCAGCCAAGCCTGACCCTGAGCCGAGGCTGTTTAGAGTTTGAATGTCTGCACAGCCTCTCTTCTCTCTCTAAATCCTGGCATGGGTAGAGGGGGTCAAGGTTTGCTTTGTTTTCATTGGCTGATCACATAATGTGAGTCTTCTGAACCGATGCTCTGAGAATTGAATCCATTTATGAAGTTCTGAAGCTTCCATAGGCTGGAGCCTCAGAATGGGCAAAGGAATCCTTAGTTCAGGGTGCCCTGGGCTCTGGGCAGCTGTGGTCAGCTGTAGAGGGGAGAAGAGGAGGCACTGGGCTCATGTGTCACCTCCAGCAGCACCCAGGCCTAGGGCTGGAGAATATGGTGTTGTACAGCCAGCACAGGGGGCAGCAGCTAAGGTGACACCCCGGTGACTCCCACATGTGGCTGAAAGTGTTCTATCTCTTTCTTCTCTTCTGACTTTAAGGACACTTAGTCACTACCAAGTGGCCCAAAGCAGTGAATCAGAGCATGCCAAGGGATACAGTTGCAAGGGCTGATAATACATCTGCAGAGAGAACAGCTGCAGTGCCACCTGCTCCGGTCACATTGAAAACAGGGACCTGGGCAGCCACCCTGAACTCTACCAGAATGACAGCAGAGATGACAACACACAGGACAAACACGAGTACTCCAACAACCAGAGAGGGGACAACAGACAGTGTGACCTCCAGAACTCTGGCTGCACCTACATCCTCGGGCCCCTCGTCTGCGGGGCAAACCCTGCCCACCACCATGGCTGGGCCATCCTCAGGACCCTCGTCTGCAGGGCAGACCCTGCCCACCACCATGGCTGGGCCCTCCTCGGGCCCCTCGTCTGCGGGGCAGACCCTGCCCACCACCATGCCTGGACTTCCCCCTCTCAGCACACCACGTGCAGAAGTGCCAAGAACAAATACCAGCGTGTTGCCAAGGGCAAATGCCAGCGTGTCGCCAAGAACAGCCATAGCAACTGTGGCCCCCCACACTGTGACTGCTGCCGCAGGCACCATAATCACAAGTGATCCTCACACAAGGACTCTGAGTCCTGCCAAAAGCACACCCACGAACACACCCAGCAGGAACCCCATACCCACCTCAGGTGCCCAAACACAAGGTACCACCATCCAGGTGACCACAGACCAGCCAGTGCATAGCACAGCAGGTAGATCAACACCTAGTTCCTCAAACACCACCCTGGAGCCCACCACCACCCAGTCTGTGGTTTCAGTGTCCTCTGCCATAGTGACCACCACCCAGGTACAAACCAAGGAGCCATCTGCCAGCACAGTGCCAGTGCTTCCTACCAGTCTGAGCCCTGCAGTAGATGCCACATCCCCCACCACACAACCAAGCCCTACATTACCTACCCAGGGGACAGGTGGGACAGGCACACTCCTGACAACAGAGGGGGTGGGGACCACAACCACAGCTGGTACTGCCTCTGCTGGGCCAACATCCAGGAGCTCAGGGGATGTTAAGGTGCCAACCACAGATTTATGCCATCCTAGCACCCAAGGCCAGTACCTAGTGGTCACTACTGATGTTCTGACACCACCCTTGGCGAACAAAATGTTACTTGTGGTGGTGCTCGTTGTTGGGGTGACCCTCTTCATCGCAGTCCTGGTGATGTTTGTCCTGCAAGCCTACGAGAGCTACAAGAAGAAGGACTACACGCAGGTGGACTACCTGATCAATGGCATGTACGCGGACTCGGAGATGTGAGGGCTTCGCGGGAAGCCAGCCTCTTCCATGGCTTATTTTGCCTCAGACCAAACTAAGTGCTTCCAGATCCTCTCGGTGCAATTTCAGAGCTGTGCCAGTTGTAGACACAGTTAATAGCTGTCAGATCAGCTCCACGATCATGAGAGAGCCGCCTTCTCATATTTATTTTTCTAAACGATCACATCCACAGGAGTGGCCAGGGTGGGGAGGGCCTGGCACACTTGGCCCTCGGTGTGTGAAATCTTGACCAGAATTAAAAGCAATGACCTCTCTCCGTCCGGCTTGTGGGTCTCTGTGCTCCCCTTATCATTCCTAGTGCAGCCTTTAAGATGTCTGGTGGGGCTTGCTTTGGTAAACGTGCAGTTTGACCTGAGTTCCTGGCATGTTGCTGTGTTCCGGCCACTGGCTAAGGCTCCTGCAGATGCCCAGGTTCTCAGTGGAGGCTCCAGCCGAGTCCTGAGCTGTTCTTTGTGCTGGCCGTTGGCTGCCTGGCCTCTCACGGCTGGGCTTCCTAGAGTTCACTCTAGCTTTGAGAGCCAAATACAACACAATCCATGAAACGGCTGGGTCTCCACACATCAGAGGCAGTATTGCTGTGTATATGCTGCAGTCCAGCCACCATCATCCTGGGAATGCTCAGCACACTGAGCCCTCCCCCCAGCAGATCACCCTAGTGACCTCTGAGGCCCAGTAGCATCTCATCCATCCAGGGCCAGAGTCAGGAGAAAGCTTGCCTGTGTCCTGATTTGGATCTCATTTCTTGGCAGTGTTGGGGATGGAACCCAGGCCCTTTTGTATACTAGGTAAACCCACGTGGGCCATTTTCCCAGCCCTGAGCCCTGGTTCTAGAGTCCCAGAGTCTCTAGAGTCTTTCTTCAGCTAGCCTGTTTACCAACTAACGGCCTTTCTCTACCCGAATGCCTAGTGTGGCAAGAGCACATTAGCTGTTCTCAGCTGTGTTTGGGCCGGGTCTAGGGCTGCTCTCTGGTCTACAGCCAGCTAAGGAATGTCGTGGAGCTTGGCTTCATCTAGGAGACTCTTCATCCTGACAGCACAGTGGCCGGCCTGCCCTGGAGGGAAGACGTGGCTGTGCTTATGGCTAAGGCTGGGGTTATCTGGAGTCACTGTTTCCCCTTACCATGACAGCCCAAATTCTCACCTCCATCCTGCCACATCCAAAAGGGATGGCAGGTGGACTGTAATACAAAACAAAGTCACCCCCAGGCCCTTTAAGAACTGTACAAGGGGCTGGAGAGATGGCTCAGCGGTTAAGAGCACCGACTACTCTTCCAGAGGTCCTGAGTTCAATTCCCAGCAACCACATGGTGGCTCACAACCATCTGTAATGGGATCCGATGCCCTTTTCTGGTGTGTCTGAAGATAGTGACAGTGTACTCACATACATAAATAAAATCTTACAAAAAAAAAAAAAGAACTGTACAGGGTGAGGTGAAGGGGGTCAGAACTGTTCACACTGCTCTGGTGGCTTCCACCTTATCTTGTCTAGCATAGTCAGGCCTGCCCTGTTGCCCCACCTGGTTCCCAGAGTCTAGCCATCTGTCCTGATAGTTGACCCTTCTCCCTTTCTAGCAGACACACCTAACTCAAGAGTGCATGTTTAATTATTGCTGTTGGCTCCAGCCATGGCTGAGAAGGTGGCAGCTTCCAGCCTCTAGTGAGCTCTAGGCCAGTTCGCCACATTGCCTGTCTGAGAAGCTACCTACTAGTAGGAACCGAGCTCTGGGGTAAATCTGGTGCTTCGAGCATGCCCTCTGCTCGGCCTCTGTAAGACTGGGGCAGGCTCCCCCTCGTGGTAGCTAATGGAATCCTAAACCCACAGGGGCCGCGTTTCAAAGCGCGTTCTCAAAGACCGGGAGCCCTGATCCTTTCTGGGATGGGGAGAAGTGGACCAAAATGAGAGTCAGATTACAGAAAGGAAGCAAACACAGAAAGGCCAAGTTGCCTTTTCAAGATCACCCACCAGGCAAGTGGCAGACGGGGATTCACGGATAGCCTGCCCGTCAGCGTTGTGTACTGAGGTGGCCGGGGAGAGGAAGTTTCATCTTCGAGACCATACGAACACGCGCCCACAAGGACGTAGGGGACACCTGGAGCGGATCGCACCGGGGGCGTTCCTGGTCGTGGTGGCTGAGGCTCTCTGGTGCCCCCTGGTGGCCGAGCTCTTCGCCGCATCCGGCCCATAGCTGTGGCCACCCTGTACGGCCATTTAAACCCACAAAGTCACTCCCGCTGACCCTGACCGCGAGAGGCGCCCCTAGATATCCCCACTGGAGGGCTCACTCTTGCAAGTGCTTTTAGAGTTGGAGGTCTGGTCCCAACTTGGGGTTAGCAAGTGCTTGAGGGAATGACGTCACATGTGCCTGAAACACCTCCCGGCTCTCTAACGCACGCTGGAGTTAGTTCATGGATCCTGCAACAACTCAACCTGGTGACCCTGTTTCTTCTGTCCGGGAACCAGCCGGCTTGGGGGTCATTTGGAGAAAGGCGCGCGAAGCATCTTTATATCGCCACTCTGCTAACAGCTCATGTCTGCGAGCGTTTACTTCAGATAAGCCTCCCCGGCTTCCATCTATCCCTTATCCCAGAGGCCTGTCTTCCCGCTCCTCCTGCCCCGCCCCCCCCACCCCACCCCAGCCCACCCCACCCCCACCCCCGGCTCATCCTCCACTTAGCACCCAGGGGGATATTTTTAAAACAGAACTCAGATCTTAAAGCTTTGTTCCCTAGGCTGGCCTCCCACTGGGATTGGAGAATGGGAGCGAGGCGAACACTTGAATTAGAAAAGCACGTGGCCAAAGGGAAGTGTTCAAGAGAAACCAGGGAACTGGGGTGCAGGCAGTGACCGGCGCGTTGAACCTTCAAGAAAGACACAAGGCTGAGACGCTTGGGAGGACGAGGTCGTCAGGACAGGGACTAGACCAGGGCAAGGTGACAAGTCCATCTTCTGGTATTTAAGCAAAAAAGTAAAGGCATTGAGTTTGGAGTTTAAATAGATAGTAATTGCACTTCTGTGTTTACAGTGACACTTAAGTTACATTAAAGCCACTTAAACCAGGCAAGATGGCTCCATGTGTAAGGGTGCGTGTCCTCAAGCCAGAACAACTGCGTGTGCTCTCTACAATCTATATTGACCTCTGACGTCTATATAAGTACTGCACACGTGCACACACACTCATACAAAATAAATTAATAAATGAAACATAATTAAGAAAAAAAACGGCTAAACTGTCTAGACAAAAGCTGCGTGAGGACCTGGAGTGTCTGAAGAAAATTCGAGGCCATAGGGGGCTGCGCCACTTTTGGGGCCTTCGTATCCCCCGTCAGCACACCACTGGCCGCAGGGGCCGTACTGCGGTGTATCCAAGAAGAAACGAGTCTCTGGGCCTTTGCTGTTAATAAATAGTTTATACACCTATGGAAAACAAACAAACAAACAAACAAAAACCAGCTAAGGAGAAAGGGGAAGGGGAGACACAACCAGAGACCCTCAAAGACCAAAGACAGGCGTGGTTTCCTAGGGGAAGGACTGGTCACCAGTTCCTTATGTGTCTGTGGAAATTTCCATGATGAAATGTTAGAAGGGGAAGGGAGGGGAAGGAAGGGTGGAGTCCGGACTTCAAGCTCCTAAGGAGAAGATCCTCTGGCTGCCACTGGGAGGGGCTATGGGAAGCTGTTGGATCGCCCCAGGAGCCAGTGCTTGGGCCAAGATCACTCTTCCGTCCCCAGAGAGAAGCCAGGAACTTGGAGGCGGTTTGTAGGCTGAGAGAGTAGACTTTAGCTCTGTGTGCTTTCTGTTTTCTCCCTCTGTCCCTTCCTCCCTCCCTCAACCCAGGGCCCGGCACATGCCAGCCAAATGCTGTTATTCTAGTGTTGTTGGGTTTTAAATTGTTTTTAGATTTATTTTTAATTTTGTGAATGTCGTGCCTATGAGCTATGTTGTTCATATGTATATGTACTTTGTGCATGCTTGATCCCAGTGGTGGCCAGAAGAGGGCGCTGGATCCCCGGAGCTGGGACCACACAGTTTCCTGCTGTTTCTTCTATAAGAGCAGTAAGAACTTTTTTTTTTTTTTTTGGTTTTTTGGATTTGGTTTTTTCGAGACAGGGTTTCTCTGTATAGCACTGGGTGTCCTGAAACTCACTCTGTAGACCAGGCTGGCCTCGAACTCAGAAATCTGCCTGCCTCTGCCTCACAGTGCTGGGATTACAGGCGTGCACCACCACTGCCCTGCTCAGAAAAAACTCTTAACCACTGAGCCATATCCAGTTCACTTGGGAGTTGTTATGAAACCTGTATAGCCCAGCTTCCTTGAAATTTTCCTCTCTCTCTCTCTCTCTCTCTCTCTCTCGTTTACTTGTTAGTTTGTTAGACAAGGTTTCATGATGTAGCACTGACTGACCTGGAACTTGCTATGAAAACCAAGCTGGCCTTGAACTCATAAAGACCTGCCTGCCTCTGCCTCCCAACTTCTGGAATTGCAGACCTGGGTTGCCTGCTTGGTGTGGTGGGGCCTTTGCTCCTTCTTCCTCAGCCTCCTGCATGCCAGGATTGATGACAGGATTACAGTGCTAGCGGGTTCAGCTTCTATTTCCTCCCAGGGAGGGACACGGGGCACAAAGTGCAGGTGGCACCGGGGCCAAGCCTTACGCCAGGCTTATGTCTCCTCTTGGGGAGGGACTCAGAACCTGAAGCATAGGTCTGCTGTGCCAGCCTCTGGGATGAGCTAAGCTCTAACACACAAACTTGCCCAGTTGAATCTGGATGGCTACCATGATGAGCATCACGGGATATGAGGAAATGGATTCTTCCAGGGCCAGCCTGTGAGCTGAATCAGCACAGGCATTTTGAAGGCAGAGGCAGTAAATGAACAACACAGTGTAGGGAAGAGAAGCCCATGCATTCCCGCTTGTAATACAAAGCACTGACAAAAATGAATGGCTCCATTCTGTGGTTTGATAATAGTACCAAACACTGGCGGAGGGGGGCAGGGGGCGGGAGGGTAGAGAGATGGCTCCAAGTTAAGAGTGCTGGCTATTCTTTCAGAGGATCTGGATTCTGTACCCAGAACCCACATGGAGGCTCACACCCATCTATAACTACAGTTCCGGGGATGGGATGCCCCCTTCTGGCCACCACAGGCACTGCACACATATGATACACAGATACCTGCTGGATATGGTAGTGCACAGCTGTAATCCTAGGCAGAAGTAAGTAGATGTTTGTGAGTTCAAGGCCAGCATAGTCTACATAGCAAGTTCCAGACTAACAAGAGCTACAGAGAAAGTCTCTCTCTCTCTCTCTCTCTCTCTCTCTCTGTCTCTCTCTCTCTCTCTCTCTCTCACACACACACACACACACCAAAACAAAAACAAAAACGTAAACTAATCATAACACATAAAAAAATAGGCTTTTTTGGAATTGTAGATTGCAGAACTCTAAAGTAACAGTGCTGGAGTATATGATTTTTATTTATATATGAAGTATTTTTATCTTTTGTGTGGACATACATATGTGCACACAGAGGCTAGAGGCACTGGGTCACCTGGAGTTGGACTTTCAGGTGGCTATGAGCTGCAAACAAGGTGCTGGGAACTGAACTCAGGGTCCTCTGTAAGGGCAATAAGTGCTCTTAACCACCGAGCCGTTTCTCCAGACTGACTTTTTTTTTTTTTTTTTTTTTTTTTTGGATTTGGTTTTTTCAAGACAGGGTTTCTCTGTGTAGCCCTGGCTGTCCTGGAACTCTCTCTGTAGACCAGGCTGGCCTCGAACTCAGAAATCCGCCTGCCTCTGCCTCCCAGAGTGCTGGGATTACAGGCGTGCGCCACCAACGCCCAGCCCAGACTGACTTTTTAAAAATTACTAGATTTATTCTGTTTGTAGGTCTGTGAAAGACAGAGAGAGAGAGAGAGAGAGAGAGAGAGAGAGGCAGACAGGGAAGCAGACAGAGAGAACATTCAGGCACATGTGTGTGCCTCACATAGAACATGTATGGAAGGGAACAACTTTTGAGAGTTGCCTTTTTACTTCCACCCTGTGGGTTCCAGGCTTGTCACCAGGTGCCTGTGGCCCCAAGCCATCTTGCCAGCCCACAGGACACATTCTTGAAGGAGAGAAAAAAGGAAAAGGAGAAGGAAGAAAAGTTGCCGATAGTCCAATACAATACGGCCATCCTCCAGTGCTGGCCGCGCCATAGCCATCGCTCTGGGACAGTCCGTCCACCCTGCGAGCACTGAGAGACCTGTGCTGCCCACCTCAGTCTCCGTGAGTCTCAGCGCATGGCATACATGGGAAGGGCTTTTGCTCTAGGGGTTGTGGACTTAAAACAAGTCACAGTCTGAGCCACACTCCAGGAGAGGAAGCCGAGATGACTGGCCACTTCTGCCATGCGCTTACGTAAGATGTTATTTCTAAATGAACAGACACATCTTTGAAGTAATGGAAAAGTTTTGAACTCTCGGGAGAAGGGAGACAGGGATTGCTTGCAGAGAAGGAAAAAGGAGAATGGGGCAAATTTTAATGCTTTAAAATTATGTTTGTTATTTATTGCATGCACACCTGTGTCTCACCGGGTGTGTCAACTTTAGGGACACCTTACAGGAGTGAAGTCTGTCCTTCTACCATGTGGGTCCCAGGGAGAGAAGTCAGATCGTCATTCTTATCAGCAAGCATCTTTACCCACTGAGCCATCTCACCAGCCCAAGTTTTAAATTTTTAAAAAGAAGATTTATTCAAGTACTAAAGAGAAAAAAACCCTAACCGTCCTCTTTTTCAGAGCGAAGATACGTACAACATACCTCATGAGCCGAGTCCTGAGATCCAAAGGACGCATGTAGGGCCAGGCTTCCGACCGCCCTGAGTCCCCTGGGCCTATGGCAGGCCTATCCGAACACACGGGCTGAGGTTGCAAACACAGGAAACACCTTAAATACAGTTAGAAATCTCAGGGCCGGGAGACAGCTTAGCAGTTAAGAGGGTCCTAGCACCCACCGGCTGGCTTGAGACCTCCTAGTCCTTGGGATCTATGGCCATCTTTTGGCCTCTGTGGGAACTGCATGAATGTGTACATACCGTGTGTGTGTGTGTGTGTGTGTGTGTGTAGGCAAAAAATTTACACACAAACTAAATATTAAACAAATGTTAAATCAAAATGAATATGAACAGCCAGGCGCGGTGGCACACACCTTTAATCCCAGCACTTGAGTGGCAGAGGCAGGAGACTCTCTGAGTTCGAGACCAACTTGTTCTACAGAGTGAGTTTCAGAACAGCCAGAACTACACAGAGAAACCCAGTCTCAAAACCCAAAAAACCCAAAACCAAACAAACAAAACAAGAAACAACAAACAAACAAATAATAATATGAACGATCCAGAAAGAAGAAAAGAGGCCGGGTGTGGTGGCGCACGCCTGTAATTCCAGCACTTGGGAGGTAGAGGCAGGAGGATTTCTGAGTTCGAGGCCAGCCTGGTCTACAGAGTGAGTTCCAGGACAGCCAAGACTACACAGAGAAACCCTGTCTCAGAAAAAAACAAAAAACAACAGAAAGAAGAAAAGACTAAACTCCCTGTCTGCCCGGCTAGTTTGTTTCCTTCTGCCTTTCTCTCAGCCGGGACCTTTCATAACACCATGGTCCTTCAGGAGGGCGCGCATGAGGGGACCAGTGAGGGCTTCCAGTGCCCATGTGGTGTTTGGGAGTGTCCGGGCCTGGGTGTTGGGAGATATTGTCTCCACAGCCTCTCTCTCTCTCTCTCTTTTCCCTGGCTCAGAATGTGACCATTGTTTTTGAATTCTAATTTTTAAATAAAATTAATTTACTTTTTATTTATTTTAAAAGGTTTATTTTATTGTATATATGTGAGTACACTGTCACTGTCTTCAAATCCCATTATAGATGGTTGTGAGCCACATGTGGTTGCTGGGAATTGAACTCAGGACCTTTGGAAGAGCAGTCAGTGCTCTTAACCACTGAGCCATCTCTCTATCCCCTAATTTACATTTTTTTAAAAAGAGATTCTGTGTATGTGTGTGTGTCTCTGTGTGTATGTGTGTATGTCTCTGTGTGTATGTTCTGTTTGTGCAGCTTCTCTTGGAGGCCAGAGGAGGGTGTATGATTCCCTAGAGCTGGAGTCCTAGGTAGCTGTGAAATGCCTAACACGGTTGCTGGGAACCAGACTTGGGTCCTCTGGAGGAACGGGGTGCGTTCGGAGGTTTTGAGGTTTACACTTGTTCCTGTTCTGACTTGTGTGTACATTGCGGTGCACACACCACAGCGCCCATGTGGACATCAGAGAACAGTTTGTAGGAGTCAGGTCTCTCCTCCTACGACGTGGGTTCCAGGGACTGAACCTAAGTCACCAGGATTTAGCAGCAAGATTCTTTACTCACCAAGCCGTCTCGTCAGCCCCTCTGCGGGAACTTTAGAATCAGCTTGTCAGTTTTTTCTTTCTTTCTTTTTTTTTTAAAGATTCATTTATTTATTTCATGTATGTGGGTACACTATCACTGTCTTCAGACACACCAGAAGAGGCTATCAGATGCCCATTACAGATGGTTGTGAGCCACCATGTGGTTGCTGGGAACTGAACTCAGGACCTCTGGAAGAGCAGTCAGTGCTCTTAACCACTGAGTCATCTCTCCAGCCCTGTCGATTTCTTACATTAGAGTGTGTTGAATCTATGAATTTGGAAAAAGTAAACTTGTTTTATTGTTTGTTTTGAGACAAGGTCTATGGCCTGGCTAGCCTGGAACTCACTATGTAGAGCAGGCTGACCCTTGAACTCACAAAGATACACCTGCTTCTGCCTCCTGGGTGCTGAGGTGAAAGGTTTGTGCCACTGTGCCCGCCCGCCTGCCCACCCGCCTTTCCAGTCTCCTTTATCTAGGAATCCACGATCACATCCCCCAACTCTCATGTTTTCTCAGGAAGCAGACACAGAAAGATTGCCAAGACCAGCCTGAGCTACATAGTGAATTAATAGCTAGCCTGACCTACAAAGTTAAACTCTGTCTCAAAAAAGAAAAAAAAAAGACAGGGGTGGAGAGGAGGCTCAGGCCAGCAGTCTCTGCTCACAGGAATATGTCCTGAATGCCAAGACCGGGGTCTCTAGTTACTGACAGCCCCCCCTTTTTTTCTTTTTTTAAATTATTTATTTTACTTTATATTTATGAAATTTTGCCTGCATGGATGTGTGTGCACCGCATTTATGCTTGTTGGATTTCCTGGAACTGAGGTTACAAATGGTTGCGAGCCAACCATTTGGGAATCAAACCCGGGTATCAAACCTCTGGGCATCTTCCCAATCTCCTTTTCATAACTCAGCAGCCCTCACCCTGAGACCTCTTTCCGGGCACGTCTTCCTCAAGGCCCCCCAGGACTGTGCGCCAGGTTGACACACTCTCACTTCTACTGATTTCAAGGGTACAGGCTTGGAAGAACGCAGGAGTCCAGCGGCTGAGCTGCTCTCATCCGGCTGTGGTCAGCTTGACTCCAACCCTCCACAGCTTCCAGACAGAGAGAGAGATAGCATGCAGCCCTTTGCACCTTGACCCACTAGCCTAGAAAACAGAAAAAGCCTGTGTTTCTTGTCTCCATGCATAGAACATTGCCTGCCGTTTGTATACAGAAATACGATGGATTAAAAAAAACAAAAACTTTTATGGGTACAAGTGTTTTACCAGCGCATAGGTCTGTGAACTCCATGCATACAATCAGATTCCCAAGAACTGGAGTTATTAGTGGTTGTTAGCCGCCACTGCGTGGGTGCTGGGAACTGAACCGTGTTCTCTGGAAGAGCAGCCCGTGCTCCTCATCTCTGACCCATCTCCCCGGCTTCCACAATGGACTTATTATTTTTGTTTGTTTGTTTGTTATTTTTGATTGTTAGGTTTTCTCCACGGATAAAATAAGCCAATTCAAACCAAATTAGTATTAAAAAGGCAGGCTTGTTTATTGGGGACAGTTCTCAGGAGAGTTTAGTGGTCTCATAAGAGGAGGAGGTCAGGAAAATTGCCTCGTAGATGGGGAGACAGAGGGAAGGGAAAGAGAAAGAAAGAAACAACACTGCCACACTTGAAGAGAGAGAGATACAGGGAGAGGGAGGGGAAGGCAGGGAAGGGGAGGGGCAGGGGAAGGTGGAGAGAGAGAGAGAGAGAGAGAGAGAGAGAGAGAGAGAGAGACTATATAGTGAAGGCCTCTGGAGGAGAGGAAGCCCAGCCCAGGGCTGGGCTGGAAAGTTCAGGTAGGGACTAAGGGATGCTGGGAGAACCTAGGCCCCTCAGCCGCTTGTTCTGAGTCTGAAACCTGACATTTATTTATTTAGGTTTTCAACAGGGTTTCTCTGTGTAGCCCTGGCTGTCCTGTCCTGAAATTCAATCTGTAGACCAGGCTGGCCTTGAACTTAGAGATCTGCCTGGCTCTGCCTTACGAGTGCTCAGATTAAATATCTATTAGTCTTGTAAAGGCATGTTCGTTTTCACTTTAAAAACATTTTACTTTAAACTTGTTTCTTTGTTGTTCTCTCTCTCTCTCTCTCTCTCTCTCTCTCACTCTTTGTGTGTGTGTGTGTGTACACGGTGATAAATACTAAAATACTAAATTTATCTTGGCTCACTGTTTCTGAAGGTCCAGTCTGTGTCCTTTCTCATTGCTATGATAAAATACCTGAATGAAGCACCTTGTGTATGTGGGGGGGGGGGGGGGGGGAGGTTCCACGTCCCCATTCACGCTGTGCAGTCTGGTACTGGGACGGTAGGCTGTGAGGTATTTGTCTACATTCCTGTGGCAGTAAGGAAGCAGAGAGAGACTGATGTGAGATGTGAGGCTAGGCTAACACCCTCCAGTGACTAACTTCCTCAAGCTAGATCTTACTTCCTAGAGGATTCACAACCTCTCAAAACGGTGCACCTGCTGGGGACCACGAGTTCAAACCCCGGAACCTGTGAGAGGCATTTCACATTCACACAGTCCTTGGTGTCGGGCTGCGGGTGTGTTAGAGCTTTGCAGACCACGGTGAGCAGACCACAACGGGCCTTGTTGGCAGCTCTCTCTTTCTTCCTAATACACACAAGCCCAGGCCTGTGGCATGGTACCACCCACATTTGGGGAGGGTCTCCCACCTTAGTTAAGACCATGGATGTGCCTCATAAACACAGCCAGGACTGTGCTTTATGCCTCATGGTGATTCTTGGTTCACACACATGACAATTACGGTGAACCATTGGGGCTAGAGAGAGAGAGATGCCTTAGTGGATACAGGTGAGTCCAGGCCAGGGGTGGTGCACACCTTTAATTCTAGCACTGGGGTGGAGGCAGAGGGTAGGTGAGAGGCAGGTGGATCTCTGAGTTTGAGGCCAGCCTGGTCTACAAAGCCAGTTCCAGGAGAGCCAGGGCCTTGCGTGTCTGAGAAATTCTGTCTTGAAAATCAAAAGTAAAAACAGCACAATGCACACACAAACAAAAGAGCGAGTCCAGGGGCTCGTGAGCCACCTGGTGCAGGCGCTGGAAACTGGACTCAGAACCTCTGCAAGGACAATATATACTATATTTTTTTAGATTTACTTATTTTTTTTATTTTATGAGTATGGATATTTGCCCACACGAACATCTGTGTCATGACGTCACAGACATTCATGAATCACACATGTTCCCAGTGATTGTAGAGATCAAAAGAGATGGTCAGCTTCCCTGCAGCTAGTTACGCATGGCCGTGAGCCATTTCATGGGTATTGGGAATCATACCTGGGTGCTCTGTAAGAGCAGCAAGGGCTCTCAACTGCTGAGCCGCCTCTCCAGCTCGTAATGTGCACGCTCAACCACAGAATTCTCTCTTCAGCCCCAGACATAAGGCTTGTAAAGTAGCTCTCTCTCTCTCTCTCTCTCTTTCTCTCTGTAGAGTGGTGTGTGTGTGTGTGTGAGAGAGAGAGAGAGAGAGAGAGAGAGAGAGAGAGAGATGTGTCTTGAGTTTCTCTCCTGCTTTAAATAAAATAAGATAATAAAAAATAAAAATAAATTAAAAAATGAAAACTTTTTTGATTAATTTATCTTGCGTGTCTGAGTGTTTTCTCTGCATGTATGGCTGTGCACCACTTGCCTGCCTGATGCTCTCAGAGGTCAGAAGAGGGTTATAGATCCGCAGGTACAGCTGCCATGTGGCTGCTGGGACCCGAAGCCGGGTCTTCATGAAGAGTAGCCAGTGCCTCCCAGAGTGCTGGGGTCACAGGCGTGCACCACCGCCGCCTGGCCAGTGCTCTGAACTGCTGAGCCCTCTCTCCGGCCCCATTGCATTTTTATGTGTAGTCAGGAATCCAAAGTCTGGCCAGCACTACACTTGTCTCCTAAGCCCTCTACTGCCCCCAGCATGACTCTTACCACGTAGCCCAAACTTAATTTATGATCCTCCTGCCTCGTCCTTCAGTACAGGAGTACAGGAATTACTGGTGTCCTCCACTTTGCTCAATGTATTTATTTCTATTTATTTTTCTAAATTGTATTCTATTTTAAATTACATGTATGTGTGCATAGATTGGGCATAGGTATGTGCACATGACCAACATTGTCCTTGGAGGCAGAGGGCGCATCTGATCTATTAGAGCTGGAGTCGCAGGGTTTTGTGAGGTGCCACAAGATTCAAGAGAAGCAAGTGTTTTTATTTGTTTGTTTTGTTTCTTTTTTTTTTTAAATTATTTATTATTATACATGTAAGTACACTGTAGCTGTCTTCAGACACCAGAAGAGGGCATCAGATCTTGTTACAGATGGTTGTGAGCCATCATGTGGTTGCTGGGATTTGAACTCAGGACCTCTGGAAGAGCAGTCACTGCTCTTAACCACTGAGCCATCTCTCCAGCCCTTGTTTTGTTTCTTTATTTGTTTATTTATGTATATGGGTACTTTTGTCGCACCCCAGAAGACAGCATCAGCATCAGACAGTTGTTTGTGAGCTACCACAATGGCACTGGGAACTGAACTCAGAACGTTTGGAAGAGCAGTGAGTTCTCTTAACTACTGAGCCATCTCTCCAGCCCCCACAGCAAGTGTTCTTAACCCTTGAACCTGCTCTTCAATCCTTAGTTACTGCTTTAAAATTTCCCCCTAAATCCATCTTAGGCTACAAATCACACTTCCATATGTTGCTATGCATTCTTTTTTTTTTTTTTTTTGGTTTATTGGATTTGATTTTTTCGAGACAGGGTTTCTCTGTGTAGCCCTGGCTGTCCTGGAACTCACTCTGTAGACCAGGCTGGCCTCGAACTCAGAAATCCGCCTGCCTCTGCCTCCCAGAGTGCTGGGATTACAGGTGTATGCCACCACCGCCCGGCTGTTGCTATGTATATAATGTATTTTACTTTCATTCTATTCAAAACACTTCCTAGGGACTGGGAAGAAGATGGTTCAGTCAGTAAAGTGCTTGCCCTGCAATCCCCAGAACCCATATTTTTAAAATAAAAGCCACTCATGGTGAAAAACATCTTTGATCCCGGTGCTGGAGAGGCGGAGGAGGGAGACAGGAGGCTCCCTGCATGTGGCTTGCTCTGCGGTTAGTCTGGCCTACTGGTAAGTTCCAGGCCAGTGAAAGACACTGTGGGCAGCTAGCAAGATGGCTCCGACGGTAAAGCCAGTCCCTGTTAAGTCCGACAACCTAAGTTGATCCCAGGACCTACACAGTGGAAGGAGAAAACAGACTCCGGCAAGTTTCTCTGACCTCCACAGTGGCACAAACGAGCTTATATCCACATCCCCTAAGTAAATAAAATGTAATTTAAAAAGAAAACTCTTGTATCCTGTGCCTGAGTAACAGCCAAAGTTGTTTGTTCTCTTGCTTACACATACAAATACATACATACACATGCATACAGATGCACATATATGCACACACATACACATATACATACATAAACATACATATACATGCACATACATAATCACATATACATATGTGATGACTATTTTTGGTTGTCAACTTGACTATATCTATTAACCCAAGTGACTGGGTACACCTGTGAGGAATTTTACTTGTCTTTTTTGTTTGGGGCAAGGTGACAAGGGAAGGGGGTGGGGGGGGGGGATGCAGTTTGGGTTTTTGAGGAAAGGTTTTTCTGTGTAGTTTTAGCTGGAACATGCTTGAAGACCAGGCTGGTATCGAACTCGGAGTTCTTCTTGCCTCTGCCTTCCGCGTGCTGGGATTAAAGGTGTGCACTGCTACCACCTGCTGTCTTTTTTTTTTTTTAAGATTTGTTCATTTTATATATATGAGTGCTCTATCTGCATGTACACATGCATGCCAGAAGAAGGCATCAGATCCTGTTACAGATGGTTGTGAGCCACCATGTCATTGCTGGGATTTGAACTCAGGACCTCTGGAAGAGCAGCCAGTGTTCTTAACCACTGAGCCATCTCTCCAGCCCTGCCATCTTTGTGTGTGTGTGTGTGTGTGTGTGTGTGTGTGTGTGTGTGTATGTGTTATCTATTTATTTTTATTTTACGTGCATTGGTGTTTTGGTGTTTAGCCTGCATATATTCATGTGTGAGGATGTCAGATACTCTGGAACTAGATTTATAGACAATTGTGAACTGACAAGTGGGTACTGGGAATTGATTCCTTTAGTGGAGCAGCCAGAGCTGTTAACCACTGAGCCATCTTTCCAGCCCCAATTTTCCTTTTCCTTTTCCTTTTTCTTTTTTTTTTAATTTTATGTATATGAGTATACCATTGCTCTCTTTAGACACACCAGATGATCCCATTACAGATGGTTGTGAGCCACCATGTGGTTGCTGGGAATTGAATTCAGGATCTCTGGAAGAGCAGTCAATCCTCTTAACTGCTCTCCAGCCCCCCAATTTTTCTTAATGAAATCATTTGAAGTAGGAAGACCCACTTTTAATCCATATCTTTTGAGGTGGGAAGATCTACCTCTAATCTTCTACCAGTCACACCTTCTGCTGGTAGAACAAAGAAAATGGAAACTTTACCTGCTTGTCTTTGTTCTCAAAGTTCATTCTTTCATTGACATTAGAGCCTAGATCCTTGAAATTCCAGAACATACTGCCAACCAGCTGAGATATCCCAGCTTCAAGCCATTTGCCTACTGTATTCTTTCCACTGGGGGACAGCTATTGTTGGGCAAGCTAGACCACAGCCTGTAAGCCACTCTACTAAGTAAAATTTTCTTTCTTTCTTTCTTTCTTTCTTTCTTTCTTTCTTTCTTTCTTTCTTTCTTTCTTTCTTTCTATGTATCTATCTATCTTTCCTTCTTTCTCTCTACATACACACACATATATATATACACACCAAACATAAACATATATACACACATGTGCACATATATATACACATATACATGAACACACAGACACCACACACATATATACATTTATACAAACACACACATAACACACATACAGGCACACATACAAATATACCCACATTACACACAGACATATATACACATACACAGCAGTTTCTAATTTCTGCCCTGATGGTTTTAAACTATCCAGTACTGAGAGGAATGTCACTTGGCCTCTAAATATTTGGAGAATTTCTAGAAGTATTGCTTTTTTTTCATTTCTAGTTTAAGGCACTGTAATTAAAGCATGAATCTTTTAAAACTTGTTGCTGGTCCCATTTGATAACTGAATTTTTCATATATATAACATTTTCTAGGAATGTTGGCCCAACCAAGCCATTTGCCTACGGCAGCCACATCTTCCTCCATACTGGATCCATTCTGGGCCTCCAACAGCTGTTTTATTTGTTAACGAGATGGGCATGTTAAATCTTCTGCTAAAATCATGGTTGTTCATTTCTTCTCCTGTTTTTTTCTATACTTGTCTTCTTTTTTGCTTCTTTTTACTATTTTTAATCATTTGTGTGCAGGTGTCTGAGTGGGGGTTATATACATGTGTGTCTGTGGAGGCCAGAAGTGTTGGATCTCTTGGAGCTGTGGTGACAGGCATGTGGGTGCTAGAAACCAAACTTAGGTTCTCAGGAAGAGAAGTACATTTTCTTAACCACCGAGCCATATCTTCAGCGCACACACACACACACACACACACACACACACTCACACAGGGCAAGTGGGCTGTGCCACCAGATAGACACAAGAACTGGTAAGGTTGAATGAGCTCAAACCCAGGGAATCTCAGAGACTTGAGGGCAGGAACAGTAGAGCAGCTTCCTACCTGTCTCTGTACCTGCTCTGGAACATGTAACCACAACATCCAACTGAGAGGACCACAGAGAGTCAGTTAAGAAGGGTAACCTGAAGTCATTATAACCATGCAAATAGAGCATCACTAACATCTCAAACTCAGCCAATAGAAAACATGTAACCCCCCAAATCCCACCCCACTACCCAAGGTTCATGAAGTCCCTGTCCATATGGAATAAAGCACATGTGGCTGTGTTTCCTGAATTGTAACTCTTGGGGAAGAGTTCTCTCTCCTGAAGCATTCACTGCTGGATCTTGGACCCACCTGGCTGTCCTGGCTCTCGCTGCCTGCAGAGATGGCTATCAGAGCTGCCTCTGTAGCTCTCAAGAGACCCGGGCCCCAGGCTACCTGTCCTGCGCAGGTCACCCACACTTCTTTACTTCTCTTTCAAGAGCTGTTAACACTTCTGGCATTCCCTGACTGGAGTCCTGTGGAACGTATTCTCATCTCCAGCTCTGCTTCGCCTCCTTGGTCTGGCTTACAGAAACACCACAGAGGGAAGCAGGCAGACAGCAGACTGCAGACCACACACACACACACACACACACACACACAAATTGGTTTCCACATGTTTATTGGGATCAACAACAAGGGCTGGGCCTCTTCCATCTCGGGAGTACTCACAGGTTCTTCAGCCATTCCAGGTTTGGGCCCTGAGGGTCCCGGGGGTGGCTGGCCACATCAGGCATGGTCCTATTATCTCTCATAGGCACTAAGTAATTGTGGGTGTGGCTGGTTCACTCATGGCGGCTACTTGGTTAGAAGCTAAGTTAGGACATAATTATAGCGAGGTTCCCAATGGTGATGGACACCACAAGCTGGCTCCTCTGTGCAGGCAGCTCTGAGGAAGGTGGAGAAATTTTCAGCCACCATCTTGGTCTCTCAGGCCCTGTGTTTTTAAAGATAGGGTCTTACCATGTAACCCTGGCTGTCCTGGAACTCACAGAGATCGGTCTCTCTGGGGTGAAAGAGTGTGTGTCACACCTAGCTACACACATACAGCAATAACTGTGTGTCATATCTTCTCAATAAGTCGATTATTTCATACCTGCCTTCATATGTACTTAATTCAATATCAAAATAGCCATGGGAGATATTAGTGTTAGTACAGTTGGTTCTTTTCCCATTTCTTCTTTAACTAATTTGGGTTTTCATATTTAAAGTTTATTTCTTTTTTGTTTAATTGTTTTTTGAGACAAGGTTTTTTGTTTTTGTTTTTGTTTTCCTGTATAGCCTTGGCTGTCCAGGACTCACTGTGTAGAGCAGGCTAGCTTTAAACTCAGAGAGACGCCTGTCTTTGCCTCCCAAGTGCTGGGATTAAAGACGTGTGCCACCACCAACCAGCTTAAAGTTCACTTCTTACATAGTATACTGTTAAGTCTTCTGAAAATATTTATTGACTTCTATTTTATGTGTGTGAGTGTTTTGCTCCAATGTGTGTTTATGTATCATTTGCATGCAATGCCTTCAGAGGCCAGAAAAAGGCATTGGATTCTCTGGAACTAGAATTTCAGATATTTCTGAATCAAACCCAGGTTCACTGCAAAAACAGTTAATGTTCTTAACCATTAAGTTACTTCTTTAGCCCTGGTACTTTAAAAAATGTACTTCATCCTACCAAGTGGTTATCTACACACCTTCAATCCCAGCACTTGGGAGGCAGAGGCAGGTGGCTGCGCTGGAGGCCAGCCTGGTCTACAGAGTGAGTTCCAGGACAGCCAGGGCTACACAGAGAAACCATGTCTCAAAAAACAAAACAAACAAATCAAAAACTCACTTTAAGGACAGCCTGGTCTACATAGTGAGTCCCAGGCCAGCCAAGGATACATAGTAAAGTCCAGTTTTAGACAACAACAAACAAAAGGAAACAAAAATAAATGCCCCCCCATTATCAATTATATCCACTACTATCCCCAGCCCACCCACGGGTTGAAATGAACCTAGGGTTTTACCCCTGGTGAATAAATGACCCAACACTGAGCTGTACTCCTGGCTCAAGGTGTCATATTTTAAAATTTTTATTTTATGTGTACAATGGTTTATTTGTATGCGTAGCTGTGCACCACATGCATGCCTGGTGTCTAAGAGGGTATCAGATCCCCTGGAACTTATCAGTGATTATGAGCCATGATGTGGGTATTAGGAATAAAAACTTGAGGGCTGGTGAGATGGCTTAGTGGTTAAGAGCACTGACTGCTCTTCCAAAGGTCCTGAGTTCAATTCCCAGAAACCACATGGTAGCTCATAACCATCTGTAATGAGATATGATACCCTCTTCTGGTGAGTCTGAAGACAGCTACAGTGTACTTACTTATAATAAATAAATTTTTTAAAAAAAGGAATCAAACTGAGTCCCCTGGAAGTGTAACCAGTGCTCTTAATGGCTGAGTCATCTCTTTAGCCCTTGATTTTGTTTTTGTTGAGATTTAATATTCACTCATGCATATAATGTGTTTGGATAAAATCCACCTCTGTTCCCTCCTCTCTAATTCCTCCTTTATTACCTAACCACTGCTCCCCCTCCCCGACCCAAATTCATGTGTGTGTCTCTGTCTTCAGATATCCACAGAACACATTTAGTGCCACGTCTCTGTGCGTGTAGGACCACACACATGAGCACAGGCAACCATCAGGGCCTGAATCCCTGAAGAAAACTGACATTCCCACTCCCAGGAGCCACCAGCAGCGGGGCTGGGCTCATGAGCTCCTCTCCAGTCCATGCTTTTCATTGGGATGTTGGCATAACTGAAGTTTAATGTGATTATTCATATGTCAGCTTAGGTTTGTACATGTGTCTTGTATATGTGTATGTGTGTGCAGTTGCACAGCCACGACTCAGGCAAGAGCTGGGTGTCCTGCTATACCGGCCTTTCCTTATTCCCTTGGGACAGCGTCTCTCACTGAACCTAGAGCTAGCCTGGAGGCCAGCAAGTGCCATGAGCCTCTTGTCTGATCTCCACAGCACTGTGTTATAAACATACACGTGGCCATGCTCTCCATGGGTCCTGGAGACTTGAACTCAGGTCCTCATGCTTATACAACATGTGTTCTTACCCACTGAGCCATCTCTCCAGACCTAAACATATTACCATTTATACTTTATTTGTCTCATTTATTTTTTGTTCCCTTTTTACTCGATTCTTTTACATCAAGTACTTTTCAGCATTCATGTTATCTCCATAGTTAGGTGATGAGATAATTCTCTTAGAGTTCACCTCAGTGCTTGCTTTCCAGTGTCCACCTTTAAGTCCACCAGAGTCTACCTTCAAAGGTTGCTGTCAAATTGTTACAGTAGTATTTCCATTTCTTCCTCCCTGGTCTTCACGTTAGTGTGGTTTTTAAAAGCACCTGCCACCAAACCTCCACTGTTTTGTTTTTTGTTTTTTTGGATTTGGTTTTTTCGAGACAGGGTTTCTCTGTGTAGCCCTGGCTGTCCTGGAACTCACTCTGTAGACCAGGCTGGCCTCGAACTCAGAAATCCACCTGCCTCTGCCTCCCAGAGTGCTGGGATTACAGGCGTGTGTCACCACCGCCCGGCTACCTCCACTGTTTTAAAAACCAGAATAAAGGGGCTGAAGAGAGGGCTCTGTGGTTAATAGCATTTGCCACTCATGCAGAGGACCTAATTTGAATTCCCAGAATCTATATCTGACTACTCACAAGTGCCTCTGATTCCAATTTCAGTGACACAATGCCATCTTTTGGCTTCAACAAGCACACACATTTGAGTGGTACATATAAACACACCTAGACATACCCAGACACACACACACACACACACACACACACACACACATACACACACACACACACACACACACACACAATTTAAAAAAATAAATAGGCCAATCATGGTAACACACCATTTTAGTTCCAGTACTTGGGAGGCAGAGGCAGGCAGATCTATGTGAATTCAAGACCAGTCTGTCTATAGAACAAGTTCCAGGCCAGCCAGGGCTATATATTGAGACCCTGTCTCAATATATTAATTAATAAGTAATTGTAATAATAATTTTCCTAATGGGGCTGGAGAGGTGGATCAGTACTTTAGGCCCTTTGCTGCTCTTCCAGGGCCTGCTCTGTCCCCAGCACCTACTTGAGGCAGCTCACAACTGCTTGGAACTCAAGCTCCAAGGGATCTAACACACAGAGTATGTGAGCACAAAAATAAATTGTTTAAAAATGGAAGAAGACTGACAATGCTTCCCCCAAGACCCACAGACCATCTAAGACCCACAGATTAAGACCTGTAGACCATCTAAAAAAGCCCTAACATGAGAATCACTCTTTTAAGTTGCCGGTCCGCTTTGCCCACAGGACTCTCAGGCATGAAAGGCCGTTGCTGCTGCTCTTGGTGCCTCCTTGAAGCTGAAGGTAAGTTCTTAGTGCTGAGGACACTATGCACTTCTTTATGTTGTTGCTGTTTTTTGTTTTTTTGGGTTTTTTTGTTTTGTTTTGTTTTGTTTTGTTTTGTTTTTTTTCTGAGACAGGGTTTCTCTTTATAGCCCTGGCTGTCCTGGAACTTACTCTGTAGTCCAGGCTGGCCTCGAACTCAGAAATCCGCCTGCCTCTGCCTCCTGAGTGCTGGTATTAAAGGTGTGTGCCACCACGGCCCGGCCACTATGCACTTCTGACAGGAGGTCTAGACGATCTAAACTAGATCAGACCTGAACACTTCCTCCCAGAGGATTAGTTTTTATGATATCAGAAAGAAACATGTAAGCTTCCAGAGGAGAGAAGAAACAATGTGTTACCCAGCTGTGCCATCTGTGAACCAAAACATGACCAGCATGGCACAAAGACAGGATTTCACTGAGTGGCCCTGGTTGTCCTGGAACTCTGTACACCAGGCTGGCCTCAAACTCACAGAACTCTGCCTGCCTCTGCTCCCCAAGTGCTGAGGTTAGAGACCTATGACACCGCTGCTCAGCCCACGACTCTCTAACTGGACTCAAAGCTCATTCAACAACAGAGAAATCATGCCTGGAACTGGAAAGCTAGCCAGCTACCAGGGTTAGTGAAGTCATGGATCGTGGATGAGAACCTACAACCCACCACTTGACTAAAGCAGCGTAAGCCCTAGCAACAATCTGAGTATTTGTCCTTACACCACAGATAAAGGTAGTTACTGTCTTTGAAACAGAGTCCCTTACAGAAAACTATGAATGATAAAAATGCAGAGTTGTGCACACCAGTCTCATCTATAACACAATTCCTGCGCCTCAGGCTCAAGGATCATTGTGAAGAGGGGTGGAAAGACGCTAGGAGCAGAAGAAACAGAAAGTTTGCTGTGATATTATATCTCCTAGAAATGTCAGGCAGATGGACCTCTGTGAGTCTGAGGGCCAGCCTGATCTACATAGTGAGTTCCAGGACAGCAAGGCAATGTAGAGATACCCTGTCTCAAACAAACAAACAAACAAACAGGAAATGCTAGAGAGACTGCACCCATGAAGCTTCACCACGACGGTATAAATGAGACCTGAACAAGGATGCCCCTATTATGCTAATGTGCGTTGTGGTAAATCTGTAATATTAATTGAGGGTTTCTAGTCCATCTTAGACCATTCAGTTCCCAGATAAAAGACACAAACCTTTATATTTATGCTAAGCCTTAGATAGCACTAGAGCTGGGCAGATAGCTACCCTCTATGCTATTATGCCTACCTCCCTGACAATAACCCCGAGATATGACTTAAGATGTTCTGTCTGGACCCCTCTTACTCTAACTGGCCGGCCCTCATGGCTGATTCTCACCAGCCCTTACCACATGACATTGGCGCCTCTCTCCATTCTCCTCCCTTGTAATCCTCCTTAGACTCCAAGCCAGGGAACTGAAACCCCATGCACCTCTCTTCTGCCCAGCTATAGGCTGTCAGCATCTTTATTCAACCAATGGTTTTAAATTAAGGAGCACGGTCACATGGCATCACTTGGTGTAGGAGGATTCTCTCATCCCGGGGGCAGCCAGATCTTGGGGCCAGTGTCAGCCATTATAACACACAGCACAAGAGCAAACCTCAACAATTATAACACACAGCACAAGAGCAAACCTCGACAATTCCTTGCCCCAGAAGATGCAAGGAGAAGGAACCTGAGCACAGGTAACCAGCCACATGGCAGAATGTGAGCTGGAATGAATGGGAGATTTAAGTTATATCTGTCAGAGACATGCTTAGCTATATTATGGCCAAGGTATTTGTAAACACATTTTGAGTCTGAGCCTTATTTCTGGGGGAATGGGGACTGAAGGGGGCTTAAAAAGAGAGAGAGGGGTTTAGGGAGTATGGCACGGCGGTGTGGGGGAAGGGAGTGCCCAGGCGGGCCCATGTCCAGGCACCTCTTCCCCCTGAGGGACCACACACACACACACACACACACACACACACACACACAGACACGGTATAGAATAGAGTTTATTCAGGGCAGAGGATGGGAGTTAATGGTATAGTGGAGGTAGAAGAAGGCAGAGAGAGAGAGAGAGAGAGAGTAGAATAGATAAATGGAGGCTGGCCATGACCATGTGGAGAGAGGGGGGCGAGAAGGAGAGCCCAAGAGGGGCAGAGAGGTGAGAGTGTGATGAGAGAGAGCCATGAGAGAGAGAGGGCGGGGCAAGCAGTCCCTTTTATAGTGGGCCAGGTCTATCGGGCGGGGCATACCTGGTTGTTGCCAGGTAAGTGTGGGGTGGAGCTTAGACAGAATACCAACAGGGACAGGAGGAAAAAAACAGGGCCTGACTTCTACAAATGTGGAAGGGGGAAAGGACATAAGACCTTAAACCCAGACAAAGAACTATGGGCAACTAAAACTGCTGAGGGTGGGAGAAATAGTCCCAGAGGGATAGAGCACACCAATTGGTTATCCCTGGAAACACACACACAAGTAACTTTATACAGATGATGCAGAACACACACACACACCCTTTTTTTTTTAAGATTTATTTATTTATTATATGTAAATACACTGTAGCTGTCTTCAAACACTCCAGAAGGAGGGAGTCAGATCTCATTACAGATGGTTGTGAGCCACCATGTGGTTGCTGGGATTTGAACTCAGGACCTCTGGAAGAGCAGTCAGTGCTCTCAACCGCTGAGCCATCTCTCCAGCCCACACACACACACACACCCTTAACAATAATTAAAAAGAGGCCATGAAGGGGGCTGGAGAGATGGCTCAGCAGTTAAGAGCACTGACTGCTCTTTCACAGGTCCTGAGTTCAATTCCCAATAACCATATGGTGGCTCACAACCATCTGTGATGCGATCGGATGTTCTTTTCTGGCCTGTAGGCATACATATAGATAAAATAAATAAATAAAATCTCTCTCTCTCTCTCTGTCTGTCTCTCTCTCTCTCTTAGACAGTTTCTTTGTATAGCCCTGGCTGTCCTGGAACTCACTCTGTAGACCAGGCTGGCCTCAAACTGAGAAATCCACTTGCCTCTGCCTCCCAAGTGCTGGGATTAAAGGAGTGGACCACCACTGCCTGGCAAAAAAAAAAAAAAAAGAAAAGAAAAGAAAAAAAATTAAAGTGGCAATGAATTTGAGAGAGAAGAGTAGAATTGAAGGAATGTGGGGGTGGGATTATACAATCTCAAAAAATAAAAATAAAATCATAATTTAAAAAAGAAGGAAAGGAAGTTTACTAGCCTGGGGATGGGTTGGGGGGAGGAGGGAAGGGGAGGAGGCTTGGGGATGCCCCTCTTCCTGGGCACAGGGCAGGCAGAAGCATGCTAAAGCCTTGTTAAAAGTGTTACAACCACCTTCTCAGTAATGATAAGCTGTTTCTGTTTCTCCTTTAAGCATCTCTTCTGTGGCTCATTTTCCTGTGAGTAAGCAAAGACACTGGGGCTGGGGCAATCTGGCTCTTTAATTAGCATCTGTTGGTCTCTGTCTTGCTGTCTGAGCATCATTGAGCAAAAAGACTGTCTACTAGTCAGCCAGACTACCAGAATGCCTGGACCAGCCACCCTGAGCGCTCCGTGAACACTTTGAGACAACGGTGTGAATGATTACAGCAGACTGCCCTGGTTACTGCAGCCCACACTCTGCCAGGGCCATTTGAAACTGTTCCAGACACTGATAATTAAAAGGCTGGTGAACCATTTCCACTGTGCCCGAAGGAGGAGCATGTGGAGGCGGGGGAGGGGGCGACTAGCTGTTGACAAGGCTGTGACTGGTCTAAAATACAAACCTTAAGACTTGGGGTGATCGCCAGGCAGGTGGTGGTAGTTCATGCCTTTAATCCTAGTACTGAGGAGGCAGAGTCAGATTGATCTCTGAGAGTTTGAGGCCAGTCTGGTCTACAGAGCTAGTTGCAGGACAGCCAGAACTATACACAGATACCCTGTCTGGGGGGATGGGAGGAGACATGGGATGTTCACGAGAGGCCAGGTTATGACTGGCAGAGAAATGGGCCTATGAACAGGCTACTTAGACTCACCCGGTGAGTTACCCAGAGACACTCTCTTGTGCTTCCTCAAGGGGCATCCAAAAGACATCTCCTGGAGCTGAAGAGATGGTTCATTTGGTAAAGCATAACTAGAGTTTGGTTCCCCAAAACCCATGAGAAAAAGCCAGATATGACAGACAGTGAAGGCCTATAATATCAGGCCTGGTGAAGCGAAGACAAGTGGCTATCGGGGCTTTCCAGCCAGCTGGCCTACTCAAATTGGCAAGATCCTGGCTCGTCGAGAGACCTGTCTCATAAATAGAATATAAAATATACCATAATACAATATCGTATAGTATAATATAATACAGTATAGTATAGTATAATATAATATAATTAATATAATTAATATAGTATGTTGGCTGGAAAGAGACGGTTCAGGGTGAAGAGCACTTAAAAATGTTTTTTGTTTTGTTTTGCTTTTTTGTTTTTGTTTGTTTTTTGAGACAGGGTTTCTCTGTGTAGCCCTGACTGTTCTGGAAATCACTCTGTAGATCAGGCTGGCCTTGAACTCAGAAATCCGCCTGCCTCTGTCTCCCGAGTACTGGGATTAAAGTCATGCACCACCACTGCCCGGCTTTAAACATGTTTTTAACCTTTATTTTTATGTGTATGTGTGTTCTGACTGCACTGCACATGTGTCTGTGTACCACGTGGGCACACTGCTGTCAGAGGCCGGACGAGGGCACTGTGGCCACTGGGACCGGAGTCAGAGAGTGTTGTGAGGTATCATGTGATTGCTGGAACTCAAGCTGGAGTTCTCTAGAAGAGCATCAGTGCTCTGGACTGCTGAGCCATTGCCCCAGCCCTAAGAATGTGTTTTGTTTTTACAAAGGATCCAAGTTCAGTTCCCATCCACTTGGGGCAGAATAGCGTATCCAGCCTTTGAAGAGCTTCTTGCCTCTGGGCATAGTGGTGAGCACCTTCCATCTCAGCACTAGAGGGAGAGGCAGGCAGAGGGTCTGGGAGTTTGAGGCTTATCTACAGATCAAGTTCTGAGACAACAAGAGCTACACAGAAAGACCTGTCTTGAAAAAAGAACAAAATGAAGGAGGAGTAGGAGGAGGAGGAAGAAGAAGAGGAAAGAGCTTCCTGCCCACCGGGTTTCTGGCCTAGAAAACCTTCTACACCGGCCAGCAGGTGTGGGCACCTTTGGCTTTCTCAGCTCAGCTGACCACAGATAATGAGTTGTGCGTAAACAGACTGGGAGAAAACAAAAACAAAAATGAAAACAGCATCTGAGGAGTTTGAGGGGGGAAATATTTGAGACTTGAGAGTTTATCCGCTCTGTAATGAAATAATTTTAAAATGCAGCAACGGCCTGCCACTCATGTTCCTGTGAGTAGCCCTGATGAACCCCACTGGGTCACCAAACAGGTAAACAAACAACAGAAAACCAAAAAACCAGACGGGATCTAATAGGTTTTCTTTGTTTTTGTTTGTTCATTTTTGTTTTTTGAGATAAGGTTTCACTATGTAGACCAAGCTGGGTTGGAACTCAGAGATCCTCCTGCCTCTGTCTTCAGCGTGCTGGAAACAGACTCTGTTGGTATCCTGTCTAAGCTCCACCCGGCAACAGCCAGGTATGCCCTGCCCCATAGCCCTGGCCCACTATAAAAGGAGCAGCCCCTCCCCTGTCTCCCTCTCCCTCTCCTTCTCCCTCTCTCCCCCTTCCCCTCCCCTCCCTCTCCCCTCCCCCCTCCCTCATCCTACTCTCACCTCTCTGCCCCTTGGGCTCTCCTCCCCTCCCCCTCTCTCCACGTGGTCATAGCCGCCTCCACTACTCTCTAATCTCTCTCTCTCTCTCTCTCTCTCTCTCTCTCTCTCTCTCTCTCTCTCCCTCTCTGCCTTTCTCTACCACTAACTCCCTTCCTCTACCCTGAATAAACTCTATTCTATACCATGTCTGTGTGCGTGTGGTCCCTCAGGGGGAAGAGGTGCTTGGACATGGGCCCGCCTGGGCACCCCCTTCCCCGACACCACCTTGCCACACTCCCTTAACCCCATTCTCTCATCTTAAGCTCCCTTTCATTGATGCATTGGCCTTTTAGACTTACTCTAGCAGCTTAGCCCACTGTCACCTCTACCACAAAGATTACTGAATTCCCTTATTCAAGGAGAATTTAAGGGGTTAAAAAAAAAAAAAACCTGTATGTGAGTACACTGTCACTGTCCTCAGACACACCAGAAGAGGACATCAGATTCCAATACAGAATGGTTGTGAGCCACGGCTGTGAACTGTGGAAGTCAGTGCTCTTAAGTGCTGAGCCACCTCTCCAGCCTTTAAGGGGCTTCTATTGTGGGATTATCAGCTACAGATGTTCTGTGAGCCCCCCTTCAGGACCCGCTCCTTTCCCACCAGCAGACATGTCACCTGTTCTTGGGAAAATTTGTAAAGGACACTGCGGTGGCTTCACAGGTAAGAGGGCTGCCTTGGGGTCTTGTGCAACTTGGAAGGGTTAAGGATGTGGCACAAGAGTAAAGTGGCATTTGAGGGAGACCAGAAGTGATGCCAATATTCTTACTCCCATTGTTTAGACACCCAATGACCCTAGAAAGAGATCAAAGAAAAAACCCGCATATATTTACCCACTGTTAGCATTTCCAAACCTTCTCTGAGCCTCACTGGGTTTTCTCTGGCACATTTCTTCCCTCCTGAAGGCTTTCCTATGGCTCACTAGTTGGATAATCTGTTCCTTCCATGTGTAATCTGGGGTTAAGCATATCCAAGATATTTTTCTTTCAGAGACTATGGTTTCAATATCTTTAAATTCAACTAAAGAGGTTTGTTTGCTTGATTGATTGGTTGGGTTTATTTTTGGAGACAGTGTTTCTCTGTGTAGCCTTGGCTGTCCTTTCACTTGCTCTGTAGACCAGGGTAGCCCTGAACCCACAGACATTTGCCTGTCTCTGCTTCTGGAACACTGGGATTAAAGGTATGTGCCACCGCTGCCTGGTTCCAAACTAAAATGTTTGAAAGAATTTCACCTGTCCCTACTTAATGCCTAACAATGCTTCCTTTCTTAGTGTGTATTCTACAGTTCTATAACTATTCTAATCGCTGTTTCATTAGTCTGTCATTTCAGGCTCTGCTTCTGCTTTAGTTATGAGTCAGGGATTTTGCTTCTTTGTATGCCTGACATTTTTCCCCTGACATGTATCTTTTTTTTTTTTTTGCTGGTTTTTAAAATAATTTTGTTATGTGCTATTCTAGTATTCACATAAATATTCTGAACTTTGTTCTGGGACAGAGTTACATTCTTTGGGAATAGTTGGCCTCTTCCTGGATTTGCTTTCTTGGGTAGGACCAGACTGATGTTTAGTCTGTGGCTAATTTGCCCTGCTACTGAGGCAGAACCTTCTGAGAACTGTCCCTCATGGTCTCCACATCTTCCCTCTGCTGCTGGTGAAGAAGCTAATTTCTGTGACTGACTTGATTGATCCCTAGCATAGCATGTCCTCCACATGTGCGCATAGACTGATCTTCAGGTCACTGCAGCCCTGTCTGACAGAATTCAGGTCACTGCAGCCCTGCCTGACAGAACACAATCTCCATACCTCTGTGTCTGGTCCTCTGCCCTGTGAACTCCAGCCTGGCCTCCAGGCACCCAGATCCTTCCTCTGAACTCAGGACAGCGGCCACACTGAGCTTCACTTCCCCTCCTGCAGACTGGAAACTTCCGAGGGCTCCCTCCTCCTCTCACTGGTTCTCTCGACCTTGGAGAAAAAACAACAAAGGCCAGAAGAGATGCCAAGCCGCTCCACCTGGACTCCAAATGTTGGGAGGAGAAAACAGACTTCCAGAGTCTGTCTTCCAGCCTCCAAAGAAGTGCCATGGTGTATGCACACATCATTCACACACACACTGTAAGAAACACACACACATAACACACACACAAAACAAAAACAAGGACCACTTATCGGAGCTTTTCTAAATGTTAAATAATTAGATTTAAATATAACAAAATAAGTGTAGGAGATTTAAGCATGAAATTAGAAAATGTTGATGGACTAAATGACAGAAAACCTGAAAAGAAAACCATGCCATGTAAGGGTGTGGAAGACCAGCCCAGGAGGATTCCTCTCTCGAGTATAGTTCCAGGTTTCCTTCAGTCTCGATCAAAACCCACAGGGCTCATACTCTAGGCATCAACAAAGGAAGATGAAAAACACCTGGAATCCTGGCATCTGGGAAGCCAGGGCAGCCTGGGTTCTACACACACACACAAACACACACACACACACACACACACACACACACACACACACGCATGCACATATGTACACACAGACAGACACACACATGCACACCCATACACATGTACACACATGTACAGGCACGCACACATATACACACACATACACACATGTGCACACACACACACATGAGATAGGGGAAGAGGAAAGGCAGCACTCACAGACTTAGTGTGTAAGGAGGATGAGAGAGCAAGTCAGTGAAGAAACAATGTCTTTGAACAAATGATGCTGGAATAATTGAGCATCAATAATCAGCATTAGTCTATGCCTCACACAACAACTAAACAAATATGGAGCCCAGATTTAAAATAAAATAAAACTATGAAACTTTTAGAAGAAAAAGATCTTGGCATAGAAAAGCAGTCCTTAGATTTGATTCCAAATTACGGTGTTTAACAGAAAAAAAAAAGATGAGCAGACATCACATTTGAAAACTTTGGCTCTGCAAAGACAACATTATGACAATGAAAAGCTCAGAGACAGGCTAAAACAAGACAGTGTGAGTCTCTCATCCGCAGAAGATTCTGGAAAAATATCTGAGTGGGAAGCACCAGAAGATTCCTCTCCACCCAGACAATTTGCACGGGCAGAATCTTGTCTCTTACAATTATTTCCCAACTTTCCAGTCCTTAGAGGGCTGGAAAGCTCGGGGGAGGGGAGCACCAATGCGTGGCAGTTTGTTTTGGGCAATGTTAGGTCTTGGTGTGACAGCAGCTGTCCCAGCTCCCGGGCAGGCAGCTGCGCACATGCTCCAGAAACTGCGAGCTGGAGCCGCGCAAAGGGGACTCCTTTACTCCCAAACACCGGAACGGAGGCTCAGGTCTTTGACGGTCGATTTGCCGTGGAGGTGCAGACAAAGAGGCAGGTGGCCATCGAGGGCGCACCTCCCCCATTGTTGCAAGCCCCTCCCCCTAGCTGAAGTGACAAGATGGGGATTTAAAGGGCCAATGTTCTTTTTTTTTTTTTTCTCCTTTTCTCCTTTCAGGGCCCAGAATTTAAACATTAAGGCAGTAATCAAGAACAGTTATATATACAAGGAAAATTAGAAAGCGATGGTGTATGCCTGGGTCCAGGGCTTAACAAGGTTCAGGGCTTTACCCAAAATGTACTTCCTAGGCTGATCGTTGCTTCCAGATACTCTAGAACAACTAAAATACATATGAGGCCGAGAGATGGCTCAGCCAGAGGACACTTGTCTCCAGCCTCATGATTTGAGTTTGATCTCTGACACCCACAGGGTGGAAGGAGAGAACTGACTCCCAAAAGTTATCCACTGACTGTTTCATGTTCACCATGACACATATGCAAAATAAATAAATGGAAAAAATCTTTAAAATACTTATTATTTTGCATGTATTTTAGTGCACATGAATGAATATATAAATACACAAGAAAATAACTAAGCCCAGAAAGCTCTCTGGAGGAGGAGAAATCTGATTTCTATAATCACCACGTTATCAGACTAACCCATACAGTGCTAAACAGCAGCCAAAATCACAAGGCATAAAAAGAAACAGGAAACTATGGCTTCCTTCTGTCTGTCTTTCTTTCTTTCTTTGTTTCTTTCTTTCTCCTTTCTTTTCTTCCTTCTTAACACGTATCCTTGGGTAGCCTGGAATTTGACCAGGCCAAAATAAGATGGCTTTTTTTCACAGAAAAAGAAGCCAACAGAAATGGTCCCTAACACTGGGCAGTGGTGGCACATGCCTTTAATCCCAGCACTTGGGAGGCAGAGGCAGGCAGATTTCTGAGTTTGAGGCCAACCTGGTCTACAGAGTGAGTTCCAGGACAACCAGGGCCACACAGAGAAAACCCTGTCTCAAAAAACAAACAAGAAAGAAAGAAAGAAAGAAAGAAAGAAAGAAAGAAAGAAAGAAAGAAAGAAAGAACAAAAAAAGAAAGAAGGAAAGAAAGAAAGAACAAAAAAAGAAAGAAAGAAAGAAAGAAAGAAAGAAAGAAAGAAAGAAAGAAAGAAAGAAAGAAAGAGAAAAATGGTCCCTGAAAAACACATCTGGCAGATCTGAGAGAGGACAGGCCTTCCAGTTGCCACCCGCCTTTGTTCCTTGTTGTCTGCCACTGATGCTGCTACAAGAAGAACAACTGGAATCGAAGGGCTCAAGAGCATTCTGGGAAATGGTTTGCCAAGCTCTGAGCTCTGAAGTTTGAGGTTGAGCTGGTCCTGGTGGTGCACGCCTCTAATTCCAGCACCAGAGAGGTAGAAGCAAGAAGATAGGAATTCAAGACCAGTCTGGGTTACATAAAACCCTGCGACAAACAAATAATTAAAATGAAAAGGAAAAAAAGAATAAAAGAAAGTGTGATGGTTTGTATTTGTTTGGCCTAGGGAGTGGCACTATTAGAAGGTGTGGCCTTTTTGGAGTAGGTCTGGCACTGTGGGTGTGGGCTTTAAAAACCTCATCCCAGCTGTCTGGAAGTGAATATTCAGCTAACAGCCTTCAAATGAAGCTGCAGAACTCTCAGCTCCTCCTGCACCATGCCTATCTGGACACTGCCATGCTCCCACCTTGATGATAATGGACTGAACCTGTAAGCCAGCCCCAATTAAATGTTGTCTTTGTAAGAGTTGCCTTAGTCATGGTGTCTATTCACAGTACTAGGAAACTTCAAATGTGGCTTAAGAGGAAGAATATTTTGAGCTGTGTGAGGCAGAGCATGCTTGTAATCCCTGCTACCTCACAGGCAACCTAACCTACCTACCTGAGATGTTGCCTCAAAGAAAGAAAAAGGGGAAGGAGGAAAGGAGGGAGAAGGAAGGCAAGTTCAAGGTTGGATGAGTGGTTCTCTGGAAGGTTCTGTGAGGCCTGGTGCTCAACTAACAGTGAAGAGATTCTTGCTGTGTAGGTGTTAAACTGGAGGTCAGTTTATGCATGCCTGTACTGCAGCATTTGGGATGTGTATTAGTAACTTTTCAGGTTCTGCAGTAAAATGCCACAATCCAAGCAGCTCATAGAGGGAAGCCTTTATTTGAACTGATGAACTGACCATTCCAGAAAGCTAAGGTTTGTCAGTCTGGAGATGTGGCAGCAGGTGTGGTGGCAGGTGTGGCGGCAGCCATAGCAGAATGTGGAGAGCTGGACATCCTTTACCTTAACTACAAAGCAGAGGACAAACTAGGACCAAGTGAGGGTTCCACTGACCTACTTCATCCAGAAAGGCCACACCTACCAAATAGTGTCACCAACTAGTGATCAGGTGTTCAAATATCCCAGACTACTGGGGACCATTCTCATTCAAAGCACCATGGGAGATACAGGCAGAAGAATCATGAGTTGGAGGCCAGTTTGTTCTACATAGTAAGTTCTAGGCCAACACAGTAATCTTGTCTCACAAACAAATAAAACAAACAAATTCAAAGAATCCCTTGGCAAAAAGGTCAGCAACTGGTTAAACCAGTGTAGTACTGCATCAGTCTAGATGACATAAGTAGTCTCCAGACTTGAATATTGGTCCCCAGTTGGTGACCAATTGGAGAGGATTAGGGGGTGTGACCTTGCTGAAGGAAGTGTGTCACTAGGAGTGGCCTTTGAAGTTTCAAAAGACTTGTTATTTCAACCTCTCTCTCTCTCTCTCTCTCTCAGTTGAGGATGTGAGTTGTCATCTATTTCTTCAATCTCCTGCCACCTCAGCCCCACCCCCACCATCATGGCGCCCACCATCATGGCACCCAGTCCTCTGCTAGCACAAGCCCCAAGTAAGCTCTTTCTTCTCCAACTTGCCTTTGTTTGTACTGGTGTTTTTCACAGTAACAGAAATGCCATTATTAGAAGACTCAATGAAATGTACATTCTGAGTCATTTAAGCGTGGTTGTCCTTTTCCTCCCTTCCCCTTTTCCATCCCTCCTTCTACTTTTTTTGGTTGGTTTGGTTCAGTTTGGTTTGGTTTGGTTTTTGAGACAGGGTTTCTCTGTGTAGTCCTGTTTGTCCTGGAACTCACTCTGTAGACCAGGCTGGCCTCGAACTCATAGAGATCCACTTGCCTCTGCCTCCTGAATGCTGGGGTTAAAAGCATTTACCACCACCACCACAAGTTTTTAAATTCTATTATCTGATATCAATTATTTGTGTCTGTGGTATATATGCGGTACACACATGTGTATGCATATACACGTGTGGGAGTATTCTCACCTATGTATAGCCATGTGAAGTCCAGAGAACAAGATGAGGTGTCTTCTTCTTCTTCTTCTTCTTCTTCTTCTTCTTCTTCTTCTTCTTCTTCTTCTTCTTCTTCTTCTTTTGGTTTTTTGGATTTGTTTTTTTCGAGATAGGGTTTCTCTGTATAGCCCTGACTGTCCTGGAACTCATTCTGTAGACCAGGCTGACCTCGAGCTCAAAAATCCGCCTGCCTCTGCCTCCCAGAGTGCTGGGATTACAGGCATGTGCCACCTGTTCCCTTACCCGGGAAATCTAAAGTCCTACCCCTGTCTCCCTGCTCAACCGTTGGCCACAGGCAACTTTTTTCACCAAGCAAGGCCAACTGGTAGCAGGGACTCTCAGTGTCTTATAGGCAGATATGCCGGTTCCAGAATAATTTTGGGAGCTGAATAAACACAAATAACTTTAGAACCAATCAGAGGAAATAGATAGATAAATAGATAGATAGATAGATAAATAGATAGATAGATGATAGATAGATAGATAGATAGATAGATAGATAGATAACAAGAACGTTGAATTCAGTGGGAGAGAAGCAATCTGTTGCATACATGGGAGTCTCAAAAAGATCATTAGCGTATTTCTCAACCTTTGCAACAAAGCTGGTATACTCAGCCCTGGAAGCAAAGAAGGGGCTGGCGGATGGCTCAGTGATTAGGAGCAGCTGCTGCTCACACAGCAGTGTGTTTATTCTCAGCATCCACATGTGGCTCAAAGCCATCCATAACCTGCTCTCTAGGGGACCCAACGTCTTATTCTGGGATCTAAGGGGACACTACCTACGCACACACACCACACAGAGCTAGGGAGTTGGCTCAATGATTAAGAGCATTTGTTGACAAGACAGAGGAATTGAGCTCAGTTCCCAGCACCCACATGTGGTTCACAGGTTCTAGCTCCAGGGCACCTGAGTCTAGGTACACAGGTAGTGGACTTACATACATTCAGAAAAGCACACACACACACACACAAATAAACAAATGAATCTTTAAAAAGAAAGAAAAAAAGCAAGAAGGATTCTGTGTCCTTCAAAAGCAAAGAGAAAGTCACCTATGTTGCTAGGTAAAGAAAAACCAGGAGAGCTCATTACAGGTAGACTCCCACAAGGAGTGCTTCTGTGATGAGCCTTTGCACACGGGCAAGCCTTTGCACAGTGATCAGCCTTTGCACACCGAAGAGCCTTTGCACAGTGATCAGCGGTTGTACTTGATGAGCCATTGCACGAGAATGAGCTAATAATGCACAGCAACCAGCGTTACTCGTGGAACAACCTTTGCACACGGATGAACCATCTCACAGTGATCAGCCATCACACACTGTCCTAGATAGGGTTTCTATTGCTATGATGAAATATCATGACCAAAGCAACTTGGAGAAGAATGAGTTATTTGACTTATACTTCCAAATCACTGTCGAAGAAAGTCAGGACAGGAACTCAAACAGGCAGGAACCCAGAGGCAGAAGCCTGATGCAGAGACCATAGAGGGGTGCTGCTTACTGGTTTGCTCCCCGTGGCTTGCTCAACCTGTTTTTTTGGATTTGGTTTTTTCGAGACAGGGTTGCTCTGTGTTGCCCTGGCTGTCCTGGAACTCACTCTGTAGACCAGGCTGGCCTCGAACTCAGAAATCCGCCTGCCTCTGCCTCCCAGAGTGCTGGGATTACAGGCATGCACCCTCACTGCCCGGCCTCAACCTATTTTTTAATAGAACACAGGACCACCAGCCCAGGGATGACACCACCCACAATGGGCTGTACCTTCCACATCAACCAGCAATTGAGAAAATGTTTTATAGCTGGATCTCACAGAGGCATTTCCTTAATTGAGGTTCCTTCCTTTCAAGTGACTATAGTTTGTGTCAAGTTCACATAAAACTAGCCACACTACACACTGGTCATCCATTGCACATGGATGAACCATTGTATGCTTCCTTTGTGCCTGAGGATGACTTTGAACTCCTGATCCTGTTGCCTCTATATCCTGAGCGCTGGAATTATAGATGTGTGTGCCACACTCATAATTCAATAATTCCATTTATATGACATTCTAATTAGGGATGAGAAGAGATCAAAGTCCGTCAGGACTGAGGGGTGCAGGGTTTGGAGTGGCTGGTGATGGAATCAGGACAGTCTGACCCCTCTCTGTGGTTACCTGGATCTAGGGGTGGTGGCTACTCTTCCCCCTTCTTCAGTCGCTCTTCGTCTTTGAGCTACTCTCCTGCCCTTACCTGCAATATTTTTCTTCCCCAAATCTCATTCACATATTAGGAGAGGTTTGGTATTTCCCACAGCATTCTGGGTAGCAGACACACATTTAGTCGTCTCACTGTGCCTTCCTGCCTGCGTGGACAGCTTGCTGAGACTTTGAACTCTGCATCTCCAGGGAACTGTTCCTCCATGCACTTCAGTCTCCCATGCCCACAGCCACACCCTGGTCCTTTCAGACACCAGAAATTGCTTGGCTTCTGAAATAGGTCATAACTAAGAAAACAAACAAAAAAATTATTTGAACCACTTGCTCTTCAATAAAGGTGATTCTACCACCAACAGTCCAGCTGGCCCCCCACCACTGAGACAAAGGACTGCTTGCCACCACTGAGCACCTGGGACTTAAGTCGTTTGGGGAGTGCTTGCCCATCACTGAAAGCCTTGCATAGGCTTGATCCTTAGAGCCTGTAATCCCAGCACTTGGGAGGTAGAGGCAGAAATATCTGGAGTGTAGGGCCATCCTCAGCAACACTGGGGAGTTGGAGTACATCCCTGCCTTATTGAAAAGCTTTTTTATTCTTAGGTCTATCTATTTATCTACCTATCTACCTCTCTACCTATCTATCTATCTATCTATCTATCTATCTATCTATCTATCCATCTATCTATCTACTTACTGTTTACTTAGTGTGTATCTTCTGGATATCCCCTTGTCCATTTTGCTTGTTTGTTGTTTATGAAGATAGCCATATAAACTGGTCAGTGCAGATCCTCAGCCTGGAAGCCTTGGTAGCCAAGGACAGGGTCTGAGCCACACCACCAGCTAAGTCACTCAGGGCAGCTCACTCCGCAGGAGTGCTGGCTGAGGAGGAGCGGTGCCGCAGCGGCCCTGACTCCCGCTTCCTCTCTCCCACCCTCCCCCTCTGCCTTCCGGTCCTCCTCCTTCTCTTCCCTCACCCTCTTTTTCTCTTATTTTTCTTTTTCCTTCCTTCCTTCCTTCTTTCCTTCTTTTCTTCCTTCCTTCCTTCCATCCATCATTCCTTCCTTCTTTCCTTCCTTCCTTTCTTTCTTCTTTTTAAAATTTCACACAGGATTCCTATACTCCAACTGACCTAATCTCCTCCCACTTTTTCCATTAATTTACCCCTGGATAGAGGAGCCCATGGGCACCCAGGCTGAGCCAGCCCTAGAACTAGACCGAGCATACAGGAAGGGATAGTTGTTGGGAGAGAAATGTCCCTTCCAGGTTTATGGTGCCAAGTGGGTGATTCTGCTTTGAAATGCCTGGAGCTTTTGGGAGGCGGAGCCTGGCTGAAGGAGGAAATCTCAGTGGGTGGATCTTAGGACTCTCCAACCAGCTTCCTCTTCCGGCTCTGCTTCCTGGTCCACCCAGACGTGAACACGCAGCGTCATACCCCAGCTGCCACAGGTGAGAGTCACTCCACTGCAGTGCCTTCCCACTAAGCTGTATGTAGACCCTCAAGCCCTGAGTAAAAATAAAGCCTTCCTCCCTGAATTGCTCTTTGTCAGATATTTGACTAATTCACAGGTCCAGGCAGAAGGGACGTTATTCTCATGAACTGCTTTCATCCCGCCCTCACCAGAAGCCCTTGCAATGGCAGCAGCTATGGCTGCCCTGCACCTAATAGACTGGGCTGGGGTTCGGGAGTGAAGGCTCAGTACTCTCCTCCCAGCTCCACAGCTTGAGGTGGAGTCCTCCATTCCTGATGGATCCTACTCAACTCCACCCACCCACCCCGCCCCCGCTCCACTGGAGTGTCTCCTCTTCTAACCTTCCATCAGTCACCTGCCTAGAATCCAGCTTAAAACACGAATACCTGAGCGAGGTGGCGCGGATGGCTGAACAGAACACCCATCCTGGGAGATATGGGAAAGTTCAGAGCTTGGTTGCTATAGAAGAATAGGGCTGAACGTGAGACCTAGAGACCCACTTCCATGGGTCAGCTCCACTCTCCTGGATCCACAAGCTATCCCTATTGTGGCCACCCCAGAACCCGTGCCTGTGTGGGCTTAGAGAAACCTTGGGGCCTGCAGCCCTGCAAGCGGAACTTGGTGGATGTGATGGTTTGTACATGCTTGGCTCAGGGAGTGGCACCGTTAGAGGGTGTGGCCTTATTGGAGTAGGTGTGTCTCTGTGAGTGTGGGCTTTAAGACCCTCATCCTAACTGCCTGAAGGCCAGTATTCTGCTAGCAGCCTTCAGATGAAGATGTAGAACTCTCAGCTCCTCCTGCACCATGCCTGCCTGGATGCTGCCATGTTCCTACCTTGATGATACTGGACTGAACCTCTGAACCTGTAAGGCAGCCCCAATTAAATGTTGCTCTTAGAAGAGTAGCCTTGGTCATGGTGTCTGTTCACAGCAGTAAAACCCGAGCTAAAACAGTGGGCATCAGTGATAACAGATGAGCATGCCAACGATTTGCTTCTTAACTGGCACAACTCAACTCTGAGTTGTTTTCCCACTGACACTAGTAGCCCTGAACCACAGTTGCCCCCAGAGTTACACAAACTTTCTTACCAGCCTCTTACTTCCTTTTCTGCTTCCCTGACTCCACTCTGGAACTGCCTAGGGTGGTCTGAGCCTGCAACAGTCAGAGTTCTCAAGAGGAACAGAACCAACACAGTGGATATCCACTGTAAAGGATGTTTTTTTTTTTGTTTTTTTTTTTTTTTAGATTGCCTTGCATCATGCAGGCTAGGACACCCAACAGTGAGTATCTGCACACTGGAGAGGATGAGAGCCTAGGAATTGTTGGGTCCATAAAGCCAGATACCTCAGAAGTCCCAACTAGCCACTGTAGACCTGGAAGATTCCTAGAGAGCCACTGATCTCCATTTCAGGATTCAAGCTGATGCAACTGGATTCCAATGCCACAGCAGTAGCAGTAATACAGTAGATGCATTTGCCAACAAGGGGAAGACAACCAGCAGGCAAAAAGCAATGGCTTGAGCTGCTGAGGTGGTTCGGCGCATAAAGGCACTTGCTGCCAAGTCTGAGAGCCTAAGTTCAATCCCGGGACCTGCATGGTGGAAGGAAAAAACTGACTCCTACAAGTTGTCCTCTGGTCTCCACACTTGTACCATGGTATGCTCATGTTTATACATGCATAAAGACATACACACATACATATACACACAAATCTGTAAAACAGCTTTTCTCAAAGACATCCTTATATCTGGGCCACTGATGGAAGGTGCCCCCCACTCTAAGGGAGGGCCATCCTCTCAGTTAACCCATCTAGGAAATACTCTTCCAGAGCTGTCTGTAATTGGTTCCAGAGCCAGTCACATTGGCAACTGTAGTGGTTTAAGTGAGAAGGACCCCGATGGACTCACATATTTGAATATTTGGTTAGAGTACATGCAACTGTTGGGAATTAGGAGTTGTGGTCTTGTTAGAAGGGGTGTGTGGCTCAGTGTTGGCTCTGAGGTTTTAAAAGCCCATTCAGTTCCCAGTCAGCTCTCTCCGCCTTGTGCTTATGGCTTAGCTGTAAGCTCTCAGCCCTGCTCCAGGGCTGAACCTGTGCCTGCACTTGCATCTTGCATCATACATGAGGTTGCATCTCTCCCTTCAAACACATACATGTACATACACCACACATACAAAATGAATGAATAAATGAATGAATGAATGAATGAATGAGGAGAACAAACTCAAACCAAGAGTAAAGTTTTTTCCTACTTGACAGAAATCAGTTCCTCTCTTGTTAACAGAGGGTCTGTCTCAGGATCAGCAGTTCCTCCTTAACTTATAGAGGGTCTATCCTAGGACCAGCAGTTTTTCTCTGTTACAGAGGGTCTATCTGAGGACTTAAAGTGCATGCCTGAAACCTCTGCTAGTAGCAAACCAAGCTAGGACATGCTTTGATTTTTTTTTTAAGGTTTATTTTATTTTGATTGATATGTATGTATATGTGTGTCTATAGACATGTATTCTGGCCTCCAGGTGCCTCAGAGGCCAGAAGAGTCAGATGCCCTGGAGCTAGAGTCACAGGCAGTGGTGAGCACCTGACATGGAATTGTACTCCAGTCCTCTGGAAGACCAGGAAGTGCACAGACACCCCTCAGCCCTGAAATGGAACAGTTCCAATAGCAGACTGCCATGGAGGTGACTTAACATCCATCTGCGCTCTCCATGGAGTGGATGATGTCCTCCACTCTGAGGAGGGTTGGTGCTGTTCTCTGCCCACTCTTTTGATGGTTTATCTCTTCTAGAAACATCTTCTTCATGCCCCAGGAGACAGTGTTTATCCAGTCCTCTGGGCACCCTGGTTCTAGCAAAGTTGACATGAGATTGACCAGGACATACAGAAGACAGTGCGAGCCCTTCCTTTCCTCTTGACTCCTCACCTGAGAAGTCATCTTTACTGGGGGCTCATTGCCAAGGCCGCCGGGAGGCGCTCCCCACCTTTCAGAATATCATCTGGGAAATCATGTCAACTTCTGGCTCCTTGGAATTTACCATGAGACAAGCTGGCCACCTAAAGAATACCTAAGAGGACACTGTCAGGGAAGGACAATGTCACACTGGCCAGAGACTACCAAGTTTAGTTCAGAAAAGGTTTAACTCCCGGTCCATGCAGCAGTGGGGAGGCACCTTAGGGAAGACTCAAGTGTTTATAAGAAGGTTCTAGAACATTGTCCCTTCTTCCTAAATCTCCCTCAGTAATAACTGGCACTTGTTGAGGTTTCATCTATTGCTATGCATTGTAATGTTAAATTCTATACTGGAAGGGCTGTACTTCCACTATAGAACATGAGTGACTTCTCGTGTTTACAAGCTTTTGTTGTGCAAACCTTGTTCCTTGATTTGAAACTCTTGGTTAAATAAAGTTGGCTACAGCCAGTTGCTGGAGAGATTAGCAGTAAGTGGGTTTGGAATGACCTGGTTGGAGGAGGAGAGAGGAGGGAGGAAAGAGAGAGAAGAGGAGGAGAGAGGAGGGGAGGAAAGAGGGAGAAGAGGAGGAGAGAGGAAGCGGCCATGAATGAAGATGGATGATGAGCAAGTGGCCAGGAGGAACAGCGAGTGTCTGAGGTACACTTCTGGGGAGGCAGCAGGCCAGCAGTTAGAAGAGTAGACTAGGGGTTACGCCCCATTGATTATCAAAGCCAAAAACAAACAAACAAAAAACCCATAGTCTGAGTCTCATTTATTTGTAGGCTAGAAGGGATAAGCTTAAATTGGTTGTCCCACAGGCACCAACAGTATCTTGGCAAAAGGAACTAGAATCTTCAGTTTTTCACCTTGAACCTGGAGTTGACCTGTTAGCCAGGGTCAGTTCTGGACCTAATGACAGGAAGCACCCAAGAGGAAACTATACTGCAAAGCTCCTTGGGCCAAAAACATGCTGTGGAAAGACTGGAGATGCTTCGATTGAGTGAGAGCCAAACTCAGTCAGTTTTCTTCTTCTTCCTCTTCTTCTTCTTCCTCCTCCTCCTTCTCTTCTTCTTCTTCTTCTTCTTCTTCTTCTTCTTCTTCTTCTTCTTCTTCTTCTTCTTCTTCTTCTTCTCCTTCTTCTTCTCCTCTATTTTGAGTACATAATTATCATAGAACTTAGATTTCAATTTTAGAATTTTCCAACATGCTGTCCTGCATAGCTGACCCCAGAGACACTTCCATCTAAGGTCTAGCATTTACTTAGGCAAGTACACTCAGCAGATGCTCAAGGAAGGGCCAGAGACAGCATGAGGGACCCAATGCTCCCTCCCCATCTCCCTTGTGTCTCACATGGTCTTGAAGGGTGACACCCATCCCAACAACAAAACAAGTCGCCATCCCTGGCCACCTCCCCTCTGCGCACCCCGGAGGCAGGGTACAGACTCCTCAGGTTCTCCCACAGACTAGGATTTTAGCTTTAGGACACTGTGTAGTTTAAATCAAACCTTATTTTATTTTATTTTATTAATTTCTTATTTTTTGTGGCTCCTGGCTTCTTTTTGTCAACATGGTATTTTCCATCTTGGCCCCATGCTGTTTGTAGTAGCAGCTGTGTCCTTGTGTCTGAGTGGCATTCTATACCCTAGGTAGACCACAAATAGTTCATTTATCCTTTTGCTGATTGGCATCTGGGTTCTTTATTTTCAGTTAAAATAAATGCAACAAGCTGGGCGGCGGTGGTGGTGCACACCTGTAATCCCAGCACTCTGGGAGGCAGAGGCAGGCGGATTTCTGAGTTCGAGGCCAGCCTGGTCTACAGAGTGAGTTCCAGGACAGCCAGGGCTATACAGAGAAACCCTGTCTCGAAAAAAACAAAAAAAAAGGAAAAAAAAGAAAAAGAAAAAAAATAAATGCAACAACAAATAAATACAAATATCAAAAGAGTCTAGGCATGGTGCTGCATGACTGTAAACCTGGCACTTCGGAGGCCAGGGTGGGAGAAGTGCAAGGTTAAGGCTAGCCTAGACTACATAGTAAGATATTACCAGAGAGAGAGAAGACAGGAGGGAAGGGAAACAGAGAGGAAGGGAGGGGAGGGAAGAGAAGGAGAGGAGAGGGGAGAGGAGGAGAGGGGAGGGGAGAGGAGGAGAGGGAAAGGGAGAGGAGGAGATGGGAGGGGAGAGGAGGAGATGGGAGGGGAGAGGAGGAGAGGGGAGGGGAGAGGAGGAGAGGGGAGAGGAGGAGAGGGGAGAGGAGAGGAGGAGAGGGGAGGGGAAAGGAGGAGAGGGGAGGGGAGAGGAGGAGAGGGGAGGGGAGAGGAGGAGAGGGGAGGGGAGGAGAGGGTGAGCTAAGATGTAAAAAAAGGAGAACAGAGGGAGAGAGAGAAAAGGATTATTTAGCTTTCTGTTGCTATAACGAAATACCCGAGGCAGTCCAAGAGAAACGGCTTCTTTGGCTCGGTTTTACAGGTTTCAGCCGCCTATGGCAGCCCTGTGCTTTTGGATCTAGTGACGCAGTGTCAAGACCAGAAGTACTTGGGTGTTGGTTTGTTTGTTTGTTTTCTTTTCTGCTCCCTCCAGCCCAAAGATTTATTTATTTATTATATGTGAGTACATTGTAGCTGTCTTCAGACACACCAGAAGAGGGTGTCTGATCTCATTACAGATGGTTGTGAGCCACCATGTGGTTGCTGGGAATTGAACTCAGGACCTCTGGAAGAACAGTCCGTGCTCTTACCTGCTGAGCCATCTCTCCAGCCCCTGGGGTTTTTTTGTTGTTGTTGTTGGTTTGGTTTGGTTTGGTTTGGTTTGGTTTGGTGAAATAGTGTTTTTCTGGCTGTCCTGGAACCTGCTCTGTAGACCAGGCTGGCCTCAAACTTAGAGAAAGCCCCCTGCCTCTGCCTCCTGAGTGCTGGGACTCTAGGAGTGCGTCACCTCACCTGGCTAAGGTCAAGAGTTCCTGGTGGAGCAAACCCTCACTGACTGCATGGCCAGGAAGTAAAAGAGAGGGGGAGGAAAGGCTTTCTATCCCCTTCAAGAGAATAACATCAGTGCCCCATCCTTTAGTACTTCTCCCTCCTGCCAGCAGCACAACCTGGAGCCCACAATCTCACAGGGTCACACACGGAAGTGCAGTAAGAGAAATAATTCTCATCTGGGTGAGGGGGTGGGGTGGTGGTGGTGGTGGTGGTGTTACATACCTTTAGTTCCAGTGCTCGGGAGGCAGAAACAAGCAGATGATTGTGAGTTCTAGGTCAGGCTGGTCTACTTCATAATGAGACCTTGTCTCAAAAACATAAAATAAAACATGACTGATACATACATACATACATACATACATATAGATAGATACATAAATACGTACGCACATACATACATACATACATAGCACAATGGGAATGGAACACTACATCTTCCCAAGTTCCAAGCTTTTGAAACCTAAGAGGAAAAATAAATGACTTTCCAGGGACTTTGCATCATGAAGAGACCCGAGGGAATCTCACCCGGCAGGATCAAGCTGAGGCTCTATGCACCTGCCAAGATGCTGCCAGAAGACATCACTTCTGAGACCTTCTGGTGAGAGATCCCCGACCTTGAGCTGATCACAACATCAGAAACCTAAGTTGAAGGGCTTGCTTCAGGGAAGCTTGTGAGGTTGCTCAGGGTAAAAGTAGGTCTAAGCTCATCCCTGGGAGCCTCCTGGGGGATGGAGAAGCCCACCTCTTCAAGTTGATCTCTGACCTCCGTGTGTGCCACGGCATGAACTCACTCATTACACACACTCACTCACACACACACACACACACACACACACACTGACACATACATACACTCACACACACACAAACACACACAAACTGGCACACACATACACTCACACACACTGACGTGTATGTGCAAATATAATAAAACATAAAAAAAAAAACCCACAAAATCTCTGTTTATTTTGTGTTTGGATTGCTTGTTTGTCTGGTTCTTTTGAGGCAATTGTCACAATGTAGTGTGGCCTAGGACTGAAGGCAACCCTCCTGCCTCAGCCTCTGAAGTGCTGGGATTACAAGTGTGAGCCCCACATTCAGCTCTGCTGGTCTTTGGTAATGTTTCTGTCGTTGTGATAAATCACTGAGCAGGACAACTTGAGCGAGAAAGGATTTGTTTGTCTTGCACTTTAAGGCAGGAATGTTGAAAACATGAAGAAGAAATGCCGCTTACTGGCCTGCTTCCAGGCTTGCCCAGCCAAGACGGGGTTTCTGTCTGTAGCTCTGGCTGTCCTGGAACGTGCTCTCTAAGGCAGGCTGGCCTAGGATTCAGAGATTCGCCTGCCTCTGCCTCCTGAGTGATGGGATCAAAGGTGTACATTCCCGCTGCCACCACACAGCCTTGCTTAGTTTTCTTATCCAGCCCATGTCTACCTGCCCAGGGGAGACACTAGTCACGGAAGGCTGGTCCTTCCTTCATCAATCATTAATCAAGAAAACGCTCCACAGACATCTCCATAGGCCAAGGTGTGGGGTTTTTTTTGTTTGTTTGTTTTTGTCTTGTGTTTGTGTGTGTGTGTGTGTATGTGTGTGTGTGTGTTTGAGACAGGATTTGTCCATGAAGCCCTGGCTATTCTGGAACTCACTTTGTAGACCATCATGGTCTGGAACTCAGAGATCTGCCTGCCTCTTCCTTCTGAGTGCTGGGATTAAAGGTGTGTGGCACCACTGCCCAGTGACTCTACAGGCCAATGTAATGACAACAATTCCTCAGTAGGGGTTCCTTTCCTCGGAGTGTCTAGGCTTGTGTTAATAAAACTGACAGGTGTATCTCCCAAGTCCATACACTAGAACTTAATCTTCAGGGTCACACTTTCATTGCATTTGGAGGCAGGGATTTGGAACAGAGTTAGGGTAAGAAGAGGTTTCTGGGGATAGGACTCTGATGACATGGGTGGCTTTGATTTTGTCTATGTACATGTGCAAGTATATGCGTGTGCATGGAGAGGACATAGTACAATCTCAGGTGTCACTTATTCCTTATAAATTTTCCACTTCTTTCTTTTCTTTTCTTTTTTTTTTTTGAGACAGGGTTTCTCTGTGTAGCCCTGGCTGTCCTGGAACTCACTCTGTAGGCCAGGCTGGCCTTGAACTCAGAAATCCGCCTGCCTCTGCCTCCCAGAGTGTTCTTTTTCTTTCTTAAAGATTCATTTATTTTATGTACATTGTCACTGTCCTTTCACATACTAGAAAATGGCATCAGCTCCTGTTACAGATGGTTGTGAGCCACCGTGTGGTTGCAGGGAATGGAACTCAGGACCCCTGGAAGAGCAGTTGGTGCTCTTAACCGCTGAGCCATCTCTCCAGCCCCTTTTTTCTTTTAAAAGACAGGCTGTCTAGGGACTCACTATGTAGACCAAGCTGGACTTAAACTCACAGAGACCCACTTGCTTCTGCCTCCCAAGGAAGGAGTAAAAGCATGTGCCACCATGCCCAACTTTTTTTAAGATTTATTTTATGGGGTTGGAGAGATGGCTAAGCGGTTAAGAACACTGTCTGCTCTTCCAGAGGTCCTGAGTTCAGTTCCCACCAAACACATAATGGCTCACAACCTGTAACGGGATCTGATGCCATTTTCTAGTCAAAGGACAGTGACAGTGTACTCACATATATAAAAATAAATCTTTTAAAAACTAGATTTTCTGTTTATCTGTATTTTATTTGCATGTGTGTCTATGAGCCACATGTGTGCAGTGCCCTCACGAGTGTACTGAAGAGGGCACCAGAGCCTCTAGAACTGGAGTTCAGATGGTTGTATACTGTGATATGGGTGCTGGGAATCGAACTTGGGTCCTCTAGAAGAGCAGCCAGTGCTCTTAACCACTGAGCCATCACTCCAGCCTCAAGCTTATTTGTAGAGTCAGGGTCTCTCCCTGGGCTGATACTTGTTAAGCAGTCTCGGGCAGCCAGTCATCTCCACAATTCACCTGTTTCAGCCTCCCGAATGGTGCGATTACAAGCTAATTATCATTCCCAACCTTCCCCATGGGTCCTGGATATTAAACTCAGGTCCTCATACTTGACAGCCAGCATTTATCTGACAGAGCATCTCCCCAGCCTAGGAGGAGCTTTATAAACGGTAGAACGGAAGGTCTGGAGAGCTGGGTGGTGGTTAAGATCACACACACTTTTCTAGGGGATTCAAGCTCAGGTCCTATACCGATATCAGGTGCTCACAACTGCCTGTTAACTCCAGCTCCAGGGGATGTGACGCCTTCCTTCTGCCTCTAACAGCATATACTCACAGGCACATACCCACTGAAGTATACATAATAATAAATCTTTTTTTAAAAAAGGAGCAAAGACTTGACCTAGCAATGTTGTTCTGTCTCACTGTGTGAGAAGCCATCCAGAGGCAGATGCCCATTGTCATCATGGTCTCAGATTTGCCAAACTCCAGAACTGTGAGTCTAATATTAAACTCCCACTCTTGTCATTGACCTAGCTGCTTAGCCACGGGTATTTTGTTACAGCCACAGAAGAAGAATGGACTGTGCTTTTTTTTTTTTTAAGTATCTCATTGAGAATAAGTTAGTAAATAATGGAAAATTTATCGTGACGAATACAAAGAACTCATACAGCTTCAGAAGGTCGGGGTTAATGGGGGAGCTAAAGATGCTGTGCAGGAGCCCCAAGAGTGAAGTATTTCAACCACAGAGTGTTTGACGTGGTGTCTGACTGTTCCAGGTAAATACCCTGAACAAAACCCTCATGTTGTACATTTGTTCCAAGCTCATTGGTGTAAAAAGGAAACGTCATCAACTGAATAACCTTGAACCCCTGGATCTGAGAGAGGGGTCAACAAGCTTATCCTTGAAGCAACTCTGGAAGCTTCAATAACCCCTCCTCCACCCCATCCAGGAATCAGAATTGAACATCTGTTTTCTACGTGGCACTCCAGGGGCAGCTCTGAAGGCTTACAGGCAGCAAGGTAAGAAGCCCTTTCTCCTCTGTGGAGAAGAGTATCAGCTAATAGACAGGAGAGCAAGTCTGGTAAGGTAAAGGGAGAGAGGTAAGGATGCCAGGCCACTGTAGGCATGAGGGCTGGCAGAAAGAGTGCTGGAGCTCAGTTACAGACGTGTCCGAGAAGGGCGGTCCAGGGGCCTGGTGGTGCTGGTATCCAAGACCAGGAAGCTCGCCCGCCCACCCGCCAGCTATCCAGAGGCTCCCAGAATGCCCAAATCTATCTCCATCTCCCACCAGTTTTGGATACCTGCCTTCAGCAGAGCGGTCTTGTATTTGTGGGGGAAGAGGCTGGAGGGGTGCATGCAACAGTCCAAACACCCAAACTGCTTTATAAGTACAAGTCGAGAGGTGACTCACACCACCTGAGATCCAATGGTCAGCCCCATGTGCAAGGACTCCAAAGGAGTACAGGTCCCAGTGACCTATCTCCTGAGGCAAAAGGAACTGGTGAAGCTGACATTATAGTATGGGACATGCGGCCAGGCTGGGTGACTAAAATGCTACTGGGCATACCAATGCCTGCCGGTTGGCCACAGGAACTGACTCTGTGGGCTCAGTCAGTGCCCTGGCAATGGCACTGCTTGCTCAGGGGACCTGCTAGTGTTGGGCTGGGGCTCCCATCAGTCAGCCTCAGGGTGTTTCTGCCAGGGCAGACTGAGACCCTACCGCCAACACAGCCTTTCTTTAGAGTTGGTAAGCCCTCAAAGTCCAGCCAGTCTGGGGGAGAGGGGGGAGGCTCTGTGACTGGTTCTCCTGCCATAGGGCACCCAGAGGCTTCACATTGTAAATGCCAAGGCTCCTGTCATGTGGGGGCCCAGCAGGTGCCTGGCCTTCTATTTCCTGATCCCCACTCCTTGCCAGCTGGCAGGAGAAGCCTCTAGCTGGCCTCTCACTGTAGGAAAGTCTAATTTCCAGTTTCCCCCAGGAGGGCAACTCCCAGCTGTAGCAAGAGCCAGCTCAGCCATGACCTCCATAGATCAAGCCCTTTAAAAGCCCCAAGCTTTCAGCATGGCTCAACAAAGGTCCTGAGCCCAGTCCAGTTTCATCAATCATGGTCTACCTAGGTCTCACAGCTGCCGCTAGAAGAGCAGCAGATGTTGGGGGATTGGAGGGACAGCACTGGAGAGGCTGAAAGGCTGTGCTATGCTCACTTGTGTGTCTTCTCTGCCAGGCTAGAATCCCAGTCCATTTCTGCGGAAGGCAATGCCCACAACACTTGGCCTGGTATTCAGCAGGGAATAAATGGAAGCACTGGAAGAGCTATACAGAGTTTGGAGCTTGGCTGAGCCTTAAGGGTCATGTGCTGTTCAGTTGAGGTGGAAAAGACAGGGGAACTGGGGCCAGTGGTAGCTGAAGTTGAGGTAGACTTGGAACCTGAGCATTATACCTTTGACAGTCAGTCTAGGACCATTGGTGGCCATCGGCGGGAGATGGCGCCCCGTGTGGGTTTATCTCCTTGGCATTTGGTATCAAAGACGGCAGAAGTATCTCTGGCACTTAGTTAGAGCCAAGCCCTACAGAAGTCTTAGGGGAACATTAAGTAAGAAACTAGAGAAATGAAACAAAACAACTAAGATCAAAGGAATTGTTAGCTGTGTCTACGAAAAGGGAATACGGTGATAGATCTGATGCCACAGGTGACCAGAAAGGGCAAGAAGTCGACCTGAAGTGTCAAGCCCTGTTTCTCCTGTGGCTGGTCTCCTATGCCCACTGCCCACTCCCAAGATGGTGTGGAGACTGAGAATACAGGTCACACAGCTGAGGTCAGCACAGGAGTTCTGGTTTTGAAGAAATACACCCTCCCAGCTATGTGTCCTTAGCAGGTTACTGTGCCTCTGTTTCCCATCTGTGGAAGGGGATAACAAGTGTCGAGTCTACTACTCAAGACAAGGAGGAGGCAACAGGAGGTAAGCTGGGATTAGCTTGACTCTGCTGAGCCATCCTCTAGAAAACTCCTACTGTGCTAAGGTATGCGAGCATGCAGTGTGGTAGTGGCGTTTGCAGGGAACCAAGGTAGGCTGGGGCTCTCCTGGCCTCAGCTGCCTTCCCTGCCCCATGTGTCGCTGGAGTTGCATTCTTTCTTTCCATTGCCTGGACATTTTCCTACCTTTCCTTAACACCCTCCACCTCACTCAGGAGCTTACTTCTGTATGTGACAACCCCAACCACCTGCTTCACTTTAAAGCTTGCATTTTTCATAGAGTAGTGTATAAGAGACTCTGGGTCCAGTCATGACTAGATGACAAGTCACCTAACCAGTTCATGCCTCAATTTCCCTATGTGTAAATTGGAACCCACAACGCTCTCAACCTTGGGGGATTACCCTGAGTGACAAATAAGGCGGTATACCAGATCGCTGAGAACGACGCCTGGTTAGGGACAAGGATGTGACCCTTGTTATTGTTGTGCAGCACCCCTTATCCGACTGCAAGATCCAAGGGGTGGGGCTTCGCCATACCCCAGGCGTGGGTGCAAGCCACTCCGGATCTTCCGCCCTAAGCTCCCGGAGGACCAAACCGCCTTTCTTGCGCCTGTTGAGCCCGAAGAGGGCGAGGAGTGGCTGCGTCGTGGAAAGGCTGTCACTCCGTAGGTGCTCAAGGAGCGGCCGGTGTCAGCACGGGGGACCCAACGCACGCTCCCACCCCGCCTCCCGCGTGGTAACGCTCCGGTGGCCCACATGGTCTTGAAGGGTGTTTCTGCTTCCAACGACACCCATCCCCACAAACAAAGAAACTCGCTATCCCCGGCCGCCTCCCCTCGGTGCACCCGGGAGGCACAGCGGGCCCGGAGCGCCCAGCGCTCGCAGTTGCCCCCAGATATCGCTGCTCGGGAGCTGTCCCTGGTAGGTGCAGGTGCGCGCGGGACGGGGGCGGGGGCCAACCCCGCGGGGCGGCAAGCGGTCGGCGAACTAGGTGGCGCCCGCCGGGCGCGCGGCGACACCGCCTCCACCGAGATTTAAAGGGCAGCCGGGCGGAGGGATCTTCGAACGACGCTCGCTGCGATCCCTCCGCCTCGAGGCTCAGCGACGGCAACGACGCGGCTTCTTTGGAAAAAATCGCTCTTGTGCCTCCGCCGTCGGGTGCCGCGGCGGGGGGGAACTTCATTCTCTCTGGCGTCTCTCCGCCTCTTCCCGCAGAATTCCGTCGAAGCCATCGCGGCCACTAGCGCGGGGCAAAGGAGCGCGCAAGCTCGGTGTCGGCGTGGTGTCCCTCCGCCGTCATCCGTGGACTTCTTTTCGTGTCCTTCCACCGAGCCCGGGCGGTGTCCGGGTGGCTCACCGGGGGCGGCGACGCGTCTGCGGCGCGGCAGCGAGGCTCGGGGGCTATGAGGTGAGGACGCCCGGGGACCGGAGGCGGCACCCGGCGCTGCGCGAGAACGCAGGACGCGAAGCCCCGAAGCCGGCGGATGCCTCTCAGATCCCGCGACTGCGCGCGAGGTGGAGGTGAGGCCCGAGGTCTGTGAAGCGAGGGTGGCCCGGCGCTGCGAGCCAGAGCTCGGGGACAGGGGCTGGGCGCGGGCCGCGGTGGTGGCCGTGGCGGCAAGGTTGGGGGGGGGCCCTCGGCGGACGCGGACTCCTTTATTTCCCCCCCTCCCGTCAGCGGAGGCAGCGGGCGGTGCTACGTCCACGCCGCCATATTGGATTTTACTCTCCAATTTTTTCTGAGGAAATATTTTTTGGTGATTAATTTTTCTGGAGGGACGAAAAAGTGTAGCCGGGCGCTTCGGGAGCTCGGTGGTGGAGCTCTTGGACGGGCCCGGGGCTGGAAGACCGGCCGTGCTGGCGGTGAGCCGCGGAGGACGTGCGTGCGTGCGTGCGTGCGGGAACCGGGCCGCGGGGCGGGGCTGCGGGGCCGGGGCGGCCGGGCGAGCGCGGCCTGCAGTGGTGGCGGCGGCCGGAAGGGAGCGGTAGCGGTCGGCGAGGGCCGGGTTGCGGCCGCACGAGGGGAGCTGCTCGGCCGCTCGGGATTGGGGGACTGTGTTTTTCCTCTGCACCAATGGGCGGCCGTCAAGCGTCTCGCCCAATCTGCTCGCGCTGGCGCGCCGAACTTTCGGTTGTTTTTGTTTTGGCCCGAGCCTCGCTTCCTGTCGCTCCAGGCTCAGCCTGTCGCTCGCTCTCCAGTACGCGCCCTCCCTTCTCCGTGCTGTCCCGCGGCGTCGCGGGGAACACGCACTCAGGCCGGGCGCAGTGGCACTGGCGTCACTCGACTTGTCATCCGCTCGTCCGGCCAGAGTGCGAGAGGGAGACTTGAAGTTCATCTTGAACTTTCTGTCGGCGTTCATTCTGAGAGTCCTCTCAGGAGCAGACAAGATGAACGACCTGAACTGATGGTTTCTTTTAAAACCTGCTTTCTAGACTGTCTGCCACAGAGAGGCCCGAGGGGTTGGGAGACTGCCGAGTGGATGGATTCCTTAGAGGAACTCGCTTCTCCCTGTAACCGTTCCTCGGCCTTTTTTTTTTTTTTTTTTTTTTTTTTTTGACATTAACGTCAGCCAGTTTCGGTAATTAGTAGACAAAATACAAGCTCTTTCAGAGGCGTGGAAGAAATTATTATTATTATATTTTTGTTTGAAATGATCACAGATGATTTGTGCGTGAAGTCCATGCCTTAAGAGTGAATTGCCAAAGACACGTTCACTTGTGCAGATGCAGGTTTGACCGAGTCCCTCACTCGGAGCTCCCTATGGTCCGGGGTTAAAGTGTGCAAATAAATGTCTTGATGTTGTCCGTGGGGAAACAATAGTTTCCGAGTCTGTGGCTTCTTGACGCCGTGTACTCTACTCTCTCTTCCAAGCTTACTTAGGCTAGTTTCCATACCTGATGCCTTTTGGCCTTCCAGTCTCTGGCATTCCCACACCCTTTCTCCTGTTCCAGCATACACCCATCTTCAGAAAAGCCGAAAGAGAGTGTAGCCTGCTGCTGGCACGGTCTTTGGAACGAGTATCCTGGTTGGCCCGCACAGGAAGCAGGATTCCTCTGTTCTCTGAAAGTCTTCACATGCTTCCTGAGAGTGTCTGCGCCATTGCACAGACGTTGGTTTTCTTGTGAGCCTGTTGAATCTTAGTACTAAGATTTAGCTGGTTCACCTCTGCACAGGTGCTCAGTAGTCACTTCATGAAAGAGATAATTTGTTCATTTCTAGCTTGTCAAGCCTCTTTGTAGTTTTTCAAAATATATCCAGTCAGTGTCATTGAAAGTGTTCTTTAAAATTGTTATAAAAGAGAAAAAGAAAAACAAAACTCTTACCTTTAGAGAACTTATACTTAAAGACATGAATAGATTTCCATCCTTTCTCTGTGATTGAAACCCAAGTCTTTAAAACCATTTCCAAGAACTTTCCTTTCTCTTCCAAGTACTCTTTTTGAATGTGTTTTCACTCACTGTGGTGACACTGAGCTACTATTCGGAGCTCTGCATACTTGTAGAAGATACCATGCCTAGGAAGGCTGGGTTGCAGAATTTTATGCAGATGAGAGGGGTGTGTTCTGGGATGTTTGTATGGTCCAACAGGTGTTTTATAGGTGGGTAGGGCAGTCTTTTTAAGTTTCCCTTTGGGTCATCAGTGGATCTTACATCAATTGTAATCTTCTACATAGGTATCAGCTTGTAGGTTTGTAATGCTCAGCTATGTGTCTGGGTTGTACTACAGAGTTGTGTATAGTAGCTAAGAAGCTCCTTGTCTTCAGGAGTGCTTTTCAAGTGGCTTGCAGAACAAATGCTTTCAGATAAATCATTATGATTCCATCCATTTTTTTCTGCTTTTGTTTATCACATGTGAACTTTACCTTCTCCATTCACCAAAATCCTTTTCTCTGGTCAAAAGGTCTGGGACTTTGTTAGCTTTAGAGCATTCTTTACTTATAAAAAAACGAGGGACCACTTCATCTTTCTATGGGGTCACATTACTGGTTGCCTAGCATAAGTTGAGTTACTGTGGGAGACAGCATGGGGTGGTTGTAGCTCAGGTGAGTTAGCTCTTGGCACTAGATACTAGCTTTATATGTGACCTTTGCTTTTTCTGTCTTTAATTACTTTTTTTTGTTTTTTTGTTTTTGTTTGTTTGTTTGTTTGTTTGTTTTCAAGGCAGGGTTTCTCTGTGTAGCCCTGGCTGTCCTGGAACTCACTCTGTAGTCCAGGCTGGCCTCTAACTCAGAAATCCGCCTGCCTCTGCCTCCCAGAGTGCTGGGATTACAGGTGTGCACCACCAGCACCCTACTTCACTTTTTTTTTTTTTTGGAGTGGATAATACACTTGTTCTACTGACGTGTCAGTGGAGAAAATGGATTTAGTTATGGTAAGACTCTGACTAGCCGATGGACTTAAGTGCAGCAGTTTGCAAAGTAGCTTCTTTCTTGGATAAGTTGTCAGTTTTGAAATCTTAAAACATTGGGCTGCTGCTCTTCCAGAGTTCCTGAGTTCAGTTCCTGGCACCTGAGTTCATTTCAGGTGGCTCTCAAACACCTGTAACTTCAATCCCAGGGAATCTGACACTTCTGGCCTCTGAGAGCACCTGTACTCTGTGCACATAACCACCCACATACACATAATTAAAAATAGTAAAATCGTTTAAAAGCTTTTATCTTGAAGTGTCAATTAAAATTCCTGCAGATTTTTAAATTAATTTGAAGTTATGTGTATGAGTTATTTTGCCTGGATATGTTTGTCTGGTGCCCCCAGAGATCAAAGAGGACATCCAGTCCCTTAGAACCTGAGTTACCAATGATTAGGATCATGTGGGTTCTGGGAACTGAATTTGGGTCTTTTGCAAGTATAATAAGTGCTCATAACCATTGAGCTATCTCTTCAGCTCCCAAACTTCTCAGTTAAATGGCTGAATTCCATAAACTTACTGTACAGACAAGGATTCTTATTGAGCAGGTCAGGAGGGGGAGGGGTAGAGGTGTGTTTAACAGCATCCTTTAAAGTCCATTTTCCATATCTGCATTCTTCCTTCTACTCTAATAGGAAATTGTTAAATACAGTTTTTTTTAATAGTAGATCCCATTGTCTCCACCTACCCAAGTAATTGGATGCTTCCTAAAGATTAGAAGTACCAGTGAGAGGAAAGGTACCTGATCAGTATCCAAATTATTTTTGGCCCATCAGTATGATCTGAAATCCACTTTTTCTTAGGCAAACACTTTCCAAAGTGTTTGCATATGTTGACTGGCTTGGATTTACAATCCTAGCCTTAAGAGGCTCTCAAGTTGGACGTCAGCCTAGCATGGTAAGACCCTGTTTCAAAAAGCCAAAACAAAGTCTGGTGGTGGTAGTATATACCTTTAATTCTAGCACTTGAGAGGCAGGCAGATCTCTGAGTTTAAGGCCAGCCTGGTCTACAGAGCAAATTCCAGGATAGCCAGGGCTACACAGAGAAACATTGTCTCCAACTCCCATCCCACTCCCACCCCTGACACCCTAGAAAAGAAGCCAAAACAAATAGTTTACAATTACAAATATAACGTGTTTTAATCCTCAATTTTTAATCCTCAATTTTTAATTATATGCATATTATTTTAAATGCACCGTAGGGTTTTATTAAAGAGACTCCATCTATACAGTAATCACCCTAGCCTATTTTTATAAATTTATATTAATTTCTAGTGATTTTTTTCTTTTTACTTTTGTTTTTGAGAGAGCAGATTTCACATATATTGTTTAAGCCAGAAAGTTAGAGTAGCTGAATTCTCATGTGCCTGAAACCATTTGCAATCTTGTATCAGCCTTTGTTATCTTAAATAGTTTCACAAAAGAGGAAAAATAGCACCTACACTCAGTAAGCCTCTAAGTGACATTTTATTTTGCCATTCTCTTCCCATGGTGCCCAGGGACAGCCAAACCAGTTAGCATCTGCTGCCTCTGGCCTCAGGCCCTGAGTTGAGGCTAGCTGGTGTGGGAATGGCCCAAGCTCAGACACCTTTGAACTCTAGGGTTACATACACAACTATGATGCTGTTTATAGATATAATTCACGGACTGGTCAGAGGACTGTTGGCGTAAGAGTCAGTCTCAGTGTTGCTGTGTTTAAGGCCTTGATGGAGCCAGGTCTTTGTTTCTGAAGGTTGATTAGACATCTCACCAAAGTTACTTCTAGTCCTAAATTCTACTTCATCTTCCTGTATCTTCCCATTTCTAAGAACCACTTCAATCATACTCAACACATCCAGTTAGTTTACTCAGCTCATCTTCAGGCTTCATATGTTTTATGTCACAAGAGGCTTTATAGTCCAGGTGGTTTTTCAGATTGCGGTATTAGGATACATGAGTGGTCTGAAAATCTTGGTATTTAAGCCCCATATGGCTCCTACTTGCTAGTTACATCTCTGCAGCTTGTCTTCATTTGTGTGTAGTAGGGCACACTAAACAAGTAAACAGACCGAGGGGTCTTTTGTTTCTGATCAACTTTTTAGTCTTTTGCTGGTGGTTCAGCCTGGACTGAATTTCAACAAGAGTTTGAGACCCAGCATTGCCACCTGTGATCAAAATTTATATGAGCAGCAAAATTCACTCCTGAGCCTTCTTGTTTGTGGTGCTAATATCTGCATAGTAGGGTAGTTGAGCCGTGAGTCCTTAGACACACATGCTAGTGTGAGAACTACAGCACCTGGCATAGGTGGTAGGTCACCTGCATTCTGTGTTCCCTGTTAACGGAGCACCAGGTCAGCTTTTTTCCTAATCAGCATTTTAAAAATTTTATTTACGTGTGTCTCTGTGTGTGAGTGTAAATGCAGGTGTTCACGGAGCCCAAAAGAAGGTATTGGATCCTCTGAAGCTTGAGTTAACAGAGGATTGCAAGCGGCTGATGTGGGTGCTGGGAACTGAACTCTGATCCTCTGAAAGAGCAGCAAGTGCTTTTAACCACTGAGCCATATTTTCAGTTTTTGGAGTTGTGGCAGCTCTGCTTTTTCCTGAAGGTGGTAGCTCTTGTGGGCCCTCTAGTGTTCCATGGCCACAACAACTATTCCAGCACCATGAACAGAGCCTTTTGCTGTGTTTGTGGAAATGAATGGATTGCAAGTCTGCAGAATGAATCGTTTCATCTGATTTAAAGGACAAGATGAAGTGTCCAATGTGTCTGAATGACTCAGTGGTCCCTGAAGAGTATTTTATTTTCAAGGCAATGCCTGTGTTGCATCATATAGAGTATATATTTATACTGAGCCCCGACACACTGAGAACAAATGGTCCTTGACCCTTCCACCAGTGAACTAGTGTAGTCTGGGGCCAGAGAGGAAATCTTTCCCCTTCCAGAAAGAAGCAGAGGCAGCCTCTCTCAGGTTCTTTGGAAGTTCAGTTAGTTGGTTCTTAAAAATGTTTGGTGAATAGAAGTAAATAGCCAGAGTGCTTTCCTCCCCACACCATGATCCTTTTTATGTTTTCATTTTTATTTTTCCTGATTAAAGTCTCAATGTATCTTTTAATTTCCTCACATGTTTATAGTTCTTATCAGATTGTAGTTATTTTAGATGGCTGCATATGTAGTTGTCTCTTCGCGCACTAGACTCAGCTCTGTGAAGGCAGAAGCCATTCCCTTTCTGTTCTAGGATCTTCACATATGGGGCAAATATATTCAAAGATTGTTTGCATTGAGACTTTATTGCTTTTTTGTATGGTACTAAGAGTTACAGTTTTCCAATCTAACCTTGGCTTAATCTTGCCTAATTCTTCCGGCCTTGTTCTCAATAATACATTGAGGAAGACAGTGGTAGCATTGTGTATGTATTACAGAGTTGTGCGTTTACTCATGATGTGCTATTCAGTTTATGGCTCTAAGTCAAAGTGAAGCCACACCCAGAACACTAGTTAAGAGAGTGCATCTGTTGTACCACACAGACCCTGTTGCCTCACTGTAGGTGAGGGGCTGCTCTGCAAGGCATGGCTCTCCTGTCTAGTGCCTGTGTGTCTTGCTCATCCTTGTTTCCTTCCTTGACACTGAATCTCCTATGATAAAACTCAGAGTACTTTTGTTTTGTTGTATGTCATGTATTATTGAATGTGACACTTTGTTGGGAATGAATTAGTCAAATAACTTGCTACTTAAGACTGCATGGGTTTTTAATCTATCTTATGAGAACATCTCACTAAGTAGTCTAGTGGCCCCAAACACTAGGCTGCTTCAGTCTCCCAAGTAATTGGGATTATAGACATGAGCTAGTGTGCCCAACTGGATTTCTTCCTTTGGTTTTTGTTTTTACCCATGTTTGTATAAATTTATGCTGCATCTGAGGGTGTCTGGGGGGGGGGGGATTGGGTCTCCTGGAGCTGGAGTTACAGTGAGCTACCCAGTGTGGGTGCTGGTAACTAAACTCGGGTCCTCTGCAAGAACAGTATGCTCTTTTAACTGTTGAACCATCTCCTAGGCCCCAGAAACTGAGACATTTTGCAGTAGAGAGGATGAAATCTTTAATACATTTATTTACTTATATATATGAATACACTGTCACTCTCTTAATACACACCAGACTAGGGCATTGAACCCCTTTACAGATGGTTGTGAGCTTCCATGTGGGTGCTGGGAATTGAACTCAGGACCTCTGGTAGAACAGTCAGTGCTCCTAATTGCTGAGCCATCTCTCCAGCCCAAGAACCACCTTTTTTTGCTCAGAAGTTGAGTACTGTTTGGAGCTATGAGCTATAGAAGCAGTACTTCCTGATGTATGGCAGTAGGTGGCATCTGTGTCTAGAAAAGGGACTGAAAGTACAGCAAAGGGAATATTGGCTGGATTGGCCTGTGTTTGTATTGGGTGTTAACACTGAGTGAGCCCTAATCAGGTAGGAAAATGGAGACAGTGTTCAGTTTTGTGGACTTTCTTTACAATACCATAGCTAAAACCTTCATTTTAGAAATAATACTTGGAGTCAAGGAGTGTCTCTTACATAAAAGCCATGGTCAAGCACTCCAAATGTGGAGGTAGAAGAAACTGTCAGTCAATATTTTTCTACTGAAGCATTTGGAGAGTTCCAATTGTAGAGCCACAGCCAAATATGGTAACTGCCTAGGCAGAACTTATCAGTAGAGGGCTTTTAGTGTTTATAGTGTTTTGCTAAATCAAACTTTTTATCTAAATAGGCTTTCGATAAAATAGGACAGTGTCAACCATGGCACTCCTAAGACGAAGTGGTTATTTGGCTTATCACATACCACCTTAGTACCTGGTATAGTTGAAAAGCCAGCTGTAGGGCGAGAGACATGGCTCAGCGGTTAAGAGCATTGACTGCTCTTCCAAAGGTCCTAAGTTCAAATCCAGCAGCCATATGGTGGCTCACAACCATCTGCAACAAGATCTGACTCCCTCTTCTGGAGTGTCTGAAGATAACTACAGTGTACCTAAATATAATAAATAAATCTTTGAGACCAGCCTGGTCTACAGAGTGAGTTCCAGGACAGCCAGGGCTATATAGAGAAACCCTGTCTTAAAAAAACCAAATCCAAAAAAACAAAAACAAAACAAAACAAAATCTTTAAAGAAAAGCCAGCTGTATTTCTGGAATCATGCAAGTCTGTACCTATATCACAAGAGAAATAACTTTGAAGATGTTTTCAATATATTGATTCTATAAGAACAGTCTTGAATGTGGTGGGATTTTGTGTGCTTCTAGTCTGATGACAAGTTATTATCTTGGTGTACTTTGTCATAGTCTTTGTAGCAGTTTTCCTTTGGCTGTTGGAACAAACTACCTGGTTCTTGACAGCTTAAAGCAAGAGTAGTGTGTTATGGTATCACCTAGCTCAAACCAGAATGTGGTGAGGAGCTGGCCTTAGCCCCTTTGTCTCTTGTTCAAGGACGTTTTTTATGGCATTAGAGGCTTACTTAAGTGTTTCAGAATTAATCTTATCATAAAGCTCTTAATTTAATAATAACACCTTCAGCCCTTTCCTTGTTACATTCCTAAGTTCTGGGAGATGGAACCTAACAAACATTGCTGCCATTTTCAACCCTCTGCTTTCTTCTTTAGAGTAAATCAGCCTAGCAAACTTATCATGATCAACGATTTTCAAAACTAGCCTTTAAAATATACTGAAAAGGTGGGAGGTGAGTCTCTTGGCTTCAGGCCTGATTATCTTGTGTCCAGACGGAGGTATAACGTCCAAGGGCACCTCGGAGTGCTGTCGATTGGCAGAGCAAGTGCATCTGAGCTTAGCTTTACAGAAGCTAGAAAAGGAAATTAGAAAGGGCAACCTGATAATAATGATGTGTTGTTATCTTGTCTTAAACTGTAGAGACCTGCTCTTTGATTCTTTGAGTCTACACACTTGTGATAGACAGCTTCATTGTAGGTGGAGGCATCATGAGAGTTTAGAGTAACAAAAATCTCCTATGCTTCTTTCGTTTGTTTCCTAACAGTCTTACCAAGTCATCTGGCTTTTCAAATGAGATGCTTTCCAACAATGTAGTCACAGAAGCAAGCACTAACCATAAATTTATGGTCACTTCCTAGAAAATTATCAACCGAGCATTTGTGCCATCAAATTGACATCTTGTGATGGGATGTTGGACACAAATGCTTCTGGTAGCTTACGTTGTAGTGTGGACTGGGCAGTTTGCTGTAGGGTTCCTTAGAGAGTAGGTATATGCTGATTGTAGGTGGGCCTGGAATAGCACTGATGAAACTGACTTGGAGTCTGCTGTGTAGCACATTTGGAGTCTTAGATGTGGAAGGAAAAACTTAACAACCAATTGGGCTCATTGAACTTGGGGTTTGAAAATAGAGGGAATGATACAGATAGACCTGTGGTATGTCCACCGTTGTGTAGTGTAAGTACTACCTTGAAGCTTCCACTGCAATATTGAGTGCCAGTGTTCCCAAGGACTATGCACAGCACACACAGCTTGTGAATTATCCATGAATCAGCAGACAAAACATGGAGAGTGGGGAAGCTGAACCTGCAGGGCTGGAACAGGCTGGCAACATCCAGGTCAGAGGCCCTGTGGTAGGAAGCAGTGGACATTTTCAGTTTTTATTTTTGGTGTGTCTGTAATTTTTACTGCAGAAGATTATGTGCTCATGCTGCCAAGCTGACAGTATTCCAGGTAAAGTACTGTCAGTGACCCCAGGATAATCATGCTACCAAATTAAATTGTAGCTAGATCACTTAAATAATATTTTATTTGCTTTTCTTTTTAAATATTTATGTATTTATTTAATGTATGGGCATACACTGTTGTTGCCTTCAGACACAGCAGAAGAAGCCATCTGATCCCAATACAGATGGTTGTGAGCCACCATGTGGTTGCTGGGAATTGAACTCGGGACCTCTGGAAGGGCAGCCAATGGGTGCTCTTAACCCCTGAGCCATCTCTCCAGCCCTTATTTGCTCCTCTGAATAAAGATCTCCAGAATTCTTTAACGAGATAGAGCCTGTTTTATTGTTTTTAATTTAATGTTTCTTTGTGTGCATGCATGCCATAATGTTCGTAAAGAAGTCCGAGTACAACTGTGTGGGTCCCAGGAATTGATCCCAGGTCATCAGGTGTGACAGGAAGCACATCTTTACCCATTGAGCCATGTCACTGGTGCTATAGTCTGCTTTTTAACTTCTATTTTCTTTTCAACCATTTGGGATTGTTCCTGCTACTGTATGCTTTTGCTAAGATAAAACACACAGATAAGCCCAGCATGTTAAACTTGTTCAGTTCTTAATAATGTCATAGGAATTATGTTAAAATTCTTTAGTCACTCAGAATGAATGTTTTTATTTCTACCACATTAAGAAAATTTTTTTTAATAATTTTGTCAATTTGTGTCTTACCTGCTTGTATATCTGTACAGAATGTGTGTACCTTGTGCCTGTGGAGTTCAGAAGAGGGAATCAGATCCTCTGGAACTGGAGTTAAAAGTTACAAGTGGTTGTGAGCTGCCATATTGGTGCTAGGAATTAAACCTGGGTCCTCTGCAAGAGCAACCGGTGCCTTAACCTCAGCCATCTCTCAGGCCCTCTCTGCAGAATTTTAAAAAGTAGTTTTTGTACAGCATTAAACAGGAAACTCTCCCATCTTGAAGTTATATTTGGAAGCAGAGTCCTCCAAATGGGCCAGGACTGTCAACTCAGGAGCCCTACCAGCGCTGTGCTTTCATCCTGAGACTGGGTGGGAAGATGTCCATTGTTGTTGGGCACAGGATACTTCCTGAGTCAAGTACATTTACTGAGATAACTATGTTTTTTTCTGAATTGGGTGTTTTTCTGAATATAAGTAAATAGGAATTTAGGGAAAATAGTGCCCTTTCCCCTGAATGCAGCTGCAGTATTCTCATGGGAGAGGAGGTGTGGTAGTGGATGGGTGCTCTTTATCTTAGTAATATTATAACATGGTGTGATTACGAGTTTCCATTTCTACTTCAATTCTTTTGGAGGGGTGGGATTATTTTGTACTATATTTGAGGTGGAGATCTTATTATGTAGTTGGCCTCAAATTCATTGTCTTTTTAAGCCTCCAGACTATCCTTCTTAATTCCCTGAGTACTTTCTTATTTAAACAGTTTTCTAATGTGCTTCATGCTGATCCTAATTTCTAGCTCCCATGCACAACCTTGTGCTTGGTCCTAGAGCCTGAGAAACATTGCCTTTTCTCCTACTTGTTGATCCGATGACTCTCCTTTAGTGTTGATGAACCAGCCTCTTGGGAATGATGCTGCCATCCCTAGTGCAGTTACTGTTACCTTTCCTCAGAATCTAGTTGCATCATTTTCAGAGCATGCAGGGTCACCCCTTGGGACTTCATCATCTTTTACTTAGAAAAGCATGTCACTCCAGTCCAGAGAATTAACTTTTTATATAGAGTATCCTGGATGTATTCTTTGACAATATCATATACAAAACAATGTATCTTGATCATACCCCCCCAACTTTTCCCTCCACTCCTCCCAGCAACCCCCCAAAACACAATCTTTCCTCTTTGTGTGTGTGTGTGTCTTCCTATTTTGTAATCCACTGAGTCTTGTTAGTATAGTATTGTACTGGTATAGTTTTGGTTGCTGGAATACTGACTTGACTGATGGCTGCTGTCTTGATCTTGTGCAGATAAACACAATGGTAGTGAGTTCATGAGAGAGTTCCTGGTTCACAGCACTCTCCCCCCTCCACCCCCGCCCCCAATCATCCTATTCTTACATTCTTTCCACCTCTTCCTCCTTGATGTTCTCTGAGCCATGGAGTAGGGTTCGATGCAGATGTCCCATTTTGGGCCGAACACTCAATAGTCACTTATTCTCAGCACTTTGGACTGCTTTGAGTCTCTGGATTAAGTGCTGACCATTGAAGAGAGAAATTTCTCTGTCCAAGACTGAGTGCAACAACAGTAACCTGTGTGCATAAACATAAATATTTAGGAAGCATGGACACATTTGACATGTCCATCTAGCAAGTCAAAAGTAGTAGGTTCCCCACCACCACTGCCCTCTCCCTTTTTTCCTTTGAGGCCAGGTCTTATGTAGCGCAGACTGACATCAAACTTGGTTTTGTACCTGAGTTTTAATTGCTGATCCTCCTGCCTCTGCACCTCTAGTACTGGAATTATGGGTATCTATTACCATGTCCACCAGTTGTTAAAAAGTTTTAACATGGGGACTAGACAGGTGGCTCCCTCCTTGTGGCCTCCAAGGTTACTAGGCACACACATGGTGGATATACAGGTATATATGCAAAATATTCATGCTAATATAAAAGTAATGGAGCCGGAGAGATGGTTCAGTAGTTAATCATTTACTACTGTTGTAGAGGATCTGGGTTTGGCTCCAAGCACTCACATGTTAGCTCATAACTGCCTGTAACTCAGGTTCCAGGTGATCCATCTCTTTCTTCTCACTTTTATTTATTTATTTATTGATTGATTGATTTTTTTTTTTTTTTTTTTTGATTTTGGTTTTTTTCGAGACCGGGTTTCTCTTTATAGCCCTGGCTGTCCTGGAACTCACTCTGTAGACCAGGCTGGCCTCAAACTCAGAAATCTGCCTGCCTCTGTCTCTCAGAATGCTGGGATTATAGGCGTTCGCCACCACTGCCCAGCTTTTTTCTTCTCACCTTTAAGAGCTTCTACAGGACCGGGCGTGGTGGCACACCCCTGTAATTCAAGAACTTGGGAGGCAGAGACAGGCGGATTTCTGAGGTCGAGGCCAGCCTGGTCTACAGAGTGAGTTCCAGGACAGCGAGGACCACACAGAGAAACCCTGTCTTGAAACCCTCCCCCCCCAAAAAAAAAGAGCTTCTACAGGCATATGGTGCCTCAGGTGCACACATATACATATAAAAATAAAATTATTAGGGCTGGAGAGATGGCTTAGCAGTTAAGAACACTGACTATTCTTCCAGAGGTCCTGAGTTCAGTTCCCAGCAACCACATGGTGGCTCACAATCATCTGTAAGGGGATCTGATGTGATGCCTGTTGGTTTTTTCCATGCAGGTCATCTGCCTACGCCGAAGCACAGGTCACCTGGCTGCCCGCCACGTGGGCCGAGGGGATGCGGTGGAGATGTGGGCCAGAATGAGATACACCAGGCCAAACAGTTCCACGTGGGGCTTTATTTAAGATGGGGAAAGGTGTAGCAGGCGGGAAGAAGGAAGGAAAAGGCGGGGGGGGGGGGGGGGACCGCTACCCAATTATATACGGGTGATGACGTAAATTACAGGTAAAGGTGGGCCATTGAATTCTGGGTATATGGTGGTTGTTGCCTTAGCAACAGGTCTATAGTTAAACTGTTCTAATTGTCGCCTATATGACGTCACAGGCCTCTCGGGTCTCGGTACCAACAATGCCCTCTTCTGGTATGTCCAAAGGGTACTCACATACATTATTAATACACTCACATACATTAAAAAATAATAAAATAAAATTACTAAAAGATAGAGTAATGTGTGCTTTTAACTGTTGAACCATTTACATCTTCAGGCTCCCAAATAAAATTTTAAAATTTATCTCAGACCCTAAACCATCTCAAATTAATTAGTCTGTTTCTAGCATTCCTCAGTCTGTAGATTAATTTACATATATCTTTCTTGGCATTTAAGACTTCTTTCTTTTGCTAATCTTCCTCTTTGTCCTGCCATCTTTTTTAGCTCAGACTGAATGTCCCCTGTACAGTGTTCATTTCTTAGCAGGGCTCAGTTATTAGTGGCCTGTCCTCACTTTCCTCTACCCAAGGTGACTTCTTATGGTGCTGCTCCTGGGCTGCTCTTTGCTCCTTCTTCCTCTGCCTTATTATCCTCATCTCGACTTTGGATTATTAGCTAGTCTTCTTAGCTCTTGGGCCTACTTTAGTTACACCCAGGCCTAGAGAAATTTGGATCTGTGGCTTGAAATACTATCAGTACCACAGCACTAAGTGTTATTCCCCAGCCTGTTTCTCAGCCCTGGGCATCTAGAATGACCAAAGCCCGAGATTCCTATAGTTTTGGTTAGCTGCCTCAAAATTCTTCTGTAGGAATTACGAGTTCTCCTTGTCTAACCTCCACATTTAGCCTCTCAGTGCTGTCCATGCAACCTTCAGAGAAGACCCTGAAGTTGGCCATTTTTTGTTATCTATGCAAGGCCAGTGTTGCATCTCTGCTTTTAATCTGTGAGCTCTTCACAACAGTAACCTGCTAATATGCTCCTTTAAAACTGAGGCAATGTTAACAGCATTCTACTTCCTGTGTTTCTGAAAGAATAAATTCTGTCTCCAAGTGCCTTCTAAAACCTACCCTCTGTTGCCTGTCCTTTCAGCCTCTCTTCCCTACCTGCTCCTCTACCTTTTGTCTACCTGTAGCCACACTAGACTGTGAATGTGTTTCTGCTCTAGGCTGGTGTTTGCGTCTCTGTGCCTGGTATACTTTTGATTGCAGACTTCCTGTCTTTCCTCAGCTTTCTTAGAAAAAGTCACCACACCTGCTTGATCAGAAACACTCCTGCTTATACGGCTTCTCTGTTCTCTAAGGTGTTTATTTTTTGTTTTGTTTTTGTTTTTCCAGACAGGGTTTCTCTATGTAGCCCTGGCTATCCTATGAATGCCAGTGTATAGGTATCTGTGTATTTCATGCAATCGGTTAGGGTTTATTTATGTGTATGAGTGTTAAGCCTGCATATGTCTGTGTGCCATATGCAAGCCTGTGTGCCTTAGAAAGCTAGAAGAGAGTCTTGTATTCTTCTGGGACTTGAGTTGCAGAGTTCTGAGGCGTATGGGTGCTGAGAGCTGAACCTGGGACCTCTGTAGGAGCAGCAAGTGTTCTTAACTAATTAGCTATCTCTTCACCCCCTTAATTGAGTTTTTTGGTTTTTGTTTTTCAAATTATTGTATATGTGCCTTGGTGCACGTGTGGAGGTCAGCTTCTGCCTCTCTGTGGGGCCAAGGAATGGAGCTCAGATTGCCAGGCTTGTGAGGAAAGTCCTCTTACCCACTGAGCCATCTCAGTTAGCTTTGATTGCTGATTTATCATTTCTTGGTATGTTTTTCCCACAGGTGGCCTGGGGAGATGGATCAGTTGGTAAAGTACTTGCCACACAAGCATGAGGAGCTGAGTTCAGGTCACAGGAACCTGTATAAAAGCTGATTGAACAATATGTTACAAAATTAGATAACAAGCCAGGTACTCCTTTAATCAGGGGAGGCAGAGGCAGGAAAATATCTGTGAGTTTGAAGCCAGCCATGTCTACACAGCAAGCTCCTATGCAAAATTCTTCAGTTCAACTGAGCTCCAATTTAGGAGCCTCTGCTGAGCTATACACACAGTATTGTGTCTTGTAAATTGGTGTTACTCTTGACTGACATAAACTGCTCCCACACTGTGGACCTGTTCAGGCAGCAGCCTCAGTTGATCACATCGTCGCAGCCCTGTTGTAGTTCTTTAGTTGTTAAGCTACATCCAGCTATAGTGAGAATAGCTTGCAGTGACTAAAGTGCTGTTCCTGGGATGATTTGCTGGTGAGCTTTTCCTAAAATTTAGGGAGAATCCTTGGTAGAATTTTTTGTAGGTTAAATTTCTTGTTTTGTGGATTTTCTAAGAAAATTAGTCTATCTTCTTTACCCTGGCAGATAGTACAGTGAAGAAATTCTTCTCATATTAACTTGTGCACCACACAGAAGTCTTGTCATAACTGGGGTTCCTGCCTCAAATCTTGTGAGTGGGAGTATGAGTTGTAATTTAAAGATTCTGCATAATAAGGACATATGCTCCATTATGTTCATAGCAGCCTTATTTATAATAGCCAGAAGCTGGAAAGAACTCAGATGTCCCTCAATGGAGGGATACAGAAAATGTGGTATATTTACACAATGGAATACTACTCAGCAATTTAAAATAATGAATTCATGAAATTTTTAGGCAAATGGTTGGAACTGGAAAATATCATTCTAAGTGAGGTAACCCAATCACAAAAGAATACACATGGAATGCAATCTCTGGTAAGTGGGTATTAATTAGCCCAGAAGCTCTGAATACCCAAGGTACAATTAGCATAACAAATGACTCCCATGAAGAAGTAAGGAGAGGGTCCTGATCCTGGAAAGGCTTAATCTAGCATTGTAGGGGAGTACCAGGACAGAGAAAAAGGAGGGAGGTGATTGGAGAATGGGTGGAAAAAAGAAGGCTTATGGGACATTAGGGGAGGGGGAACTGGGAAAGGGGCAATCATTTGGAATGTAAACAAAGAATATAGAAAAAAATATATAAATATATATAAAAAAACATATATATATATATATATATAAATAAAGGTGTGCACCACCACAAAAAAAAAAAAAAAATTCTGCATAGAACAGTTGCTGCCCAGAACCCAAATCCTAACCCAGCACCACATCATGCATCTCACCAATCTAATTCCATCGCCCAGGGATCTGTTCCTTCTGGCCTCTGTGGGCATCTGTACACTCATCACATTAAAGCCATGTCTGTCTGTCCTGTTCTACAGAATTACACTTAGGGCTCCTGAAGGCATATTATTCATAAATGGTCTGTCACATGAGGCATTCTTGGGAGTTTCCAAAAAGGATCAAAATTGCTTTAGGTTGTCTTTGTCTTTTTTCCTAGAAGTACAAAAAATAAAGTGCTGAGCAGAGGGCTGGTGGGATTGCTCAGGAGTTAAAAGCACTGGCTGTTCTTCTAGAGGACCTGGATTGAATTCTCAGCACCTATATATCAGCTCAACACTGTCTGTAACTCCATTTCCAGGGGATCTGACATTCTTACACAGACATACATACAGGCAAAATACCAATGTACATGAAATAAAAATGAATTTAAACTAAGTGCCGAGCCAGAAGTATAGAGAAGTTATAGCATATGTATGTCCTGCCATGTAAGTTATAGCATATGTATGTCCTGCCATATAAGTTATAGCATATGTATGTCCTGCCATATGAGTTATAGCATATGTATGTCCTGCCATATGAGTTATAGCATATATATGTCCTGCCATATGAGTTATAGCATATGTATGTCCTGCCATATGAATTATAGCATATGTATGTCCTGCCATGTGAGTTATAGCATATGTATGTCCTGCCATATGAGTTACAGCATATATATGTCTTGCCATATGAGTTATAGCATATATATGTCCTGCCATATGAGTTATAGCATATATATGTCCTGCCATGTAAGTTATAGCATATGTATGTCCTGCCATATGAGTTATAGCTTATGTATGTCCTGCCATGTAAGTTATAGCATATGTATGTCCTGCCATATGAGTTATAGCATATGTATGTTCTGCCATATGAGTTATAGCATATGTATATCCTGCCATGTAAGTTATAGCATATGTATGTCCTGCCATGTAAGTTATAGCATATGTATGTCCTGCCATATGAGTTATAGCATATGTATGTCCTGTCATATGAGTTATAGCATATGTATGTCCTGCCATGTAAATTATAGCATATGTATGTCCTGCCATGTCTGTGTTTGAGCCTTAACACTGTGGCTGTCCAATAAAAGAAGATTTGAAGAGGTCAGGCAAAAACTAATTTGAATTTCAAGACAATAGGAACATATTACTGCAGTGTAGTTAACAGTTAAGGGATATCAAGAGATCCCACAGTATGTTGTCCCAGCTGAGGGTGGAGACAAAAATAGTGGATTCAGGGCTGGAGAGATGGCTCAGTGATTAAGAACATTGACTGCTCTTGCAGAGTTCTATTCCCAACATGCACATGGTAGATTACAACTGTCTGTAATGCAGTTCCACATGATCTAACACTTTTATGGATACCTGGCATGCATGTGGTACATACATGCAGGCAAAACACCCATATACAGAAAATAAAAATAAGTATGTTTTAATTGGTTCTTTAACTTAAAAAAATTTATTTGGGAGGGGAAAGTGGTCTTTCTTTCAGGAGTTGGTTCTTTCCTTTTATTATGTGGGTTCTGGGAATCAAACAGGTTGTTGGCCTTAGTGACAAACAATTTTGTCTAGTGAGCTATCTTGTTGCTTTTCCAGAGGACCTGAGTTTGGTTCTTAGCACTCACAATTGCTGTTAACTACAGCTCTAAAGAGTATCCAATATCTCCCAAGGGCACTACACACACATGGCATAATGTAATTCTTTCTTCTCAAGTGTAAACATTGTACATAGTATTTGATCATCAATAAAAGGTATTTAGACAAAATTCAGGTCTGAAGAGATGATTTAATGGTTAAGAACATATACTGTTCTTAGAGGAGGAGCTGAGTTTAATTCTCAACATCGACATCAGGCAGCTCATAACCTTCTATACTCCTGTGTTCTGAGGATTGTACATTTCTGGCCTCCAAGGACACCAGAACTTGCGTATACATCCATACAGACACATATACTTAAAAAAGTAAAAAGAAGTCTTTAAGCAAAATTTACTATTTGGGTAATATGTATCTTATATGTGGTATAGTTGTACATACCTCAAGCAGTTTAAGTAGGATCTTTATGAGTTTAATGACTATCCTATGAGAAATGAAAGTTCAATAAAAGTTAGTTCTAGCTGGGCGGTGGTGGCGCACACCTTTGATCCCAGCGCTTGGGAGGCAGAGGCAGGTGGATTTCAGAGTTCGAGGCCAGCCTGGTCTACAGAATGAGTTCCAGGACAGCCAGGGCTATACAGAGAAACCCTGTCTTGAAAACAAAAACAAAAGAAACCAAAGTTAGTTCAATAAAAGTTAAACAGCAGCTGAATTTAAATAGAAACAGACCCAGAGGGAATTACCTCAGCGACAGCTACCTCCACATCAGCCAGGTGTCTTTACCTTCTAGCTTAGCCTACCTTTTTTGCTGTTGTTGTTGTTTTAAACCCTCTGTGAAGTTATACAAAGAACTCTTAAGGGCACATAGAAATTGAGTTTTGTGTTTGTATCATTAAAGGTGTACATTCCTTGGAGTCTTTCAGAATTTATCATGAGACTAGGCATGTGTGAGACCCTGGCATCATTCCCCACTGCTCTCAGTAATGGTTATTACTTGTAGTTTTCTATGCCTTTGTGAAGACAAGGACCCAATATCTGTTGTCAGGAGAGCCATGGCTAGAGGAACTGAGTTGTATTGTTTCTGTTGCAAGCTCACTGCAGCAGTTTATCTGTTCACTGATGGAGTTGTGCTAGTATTCATAGATTCCCTTTAGGACTGAGGTTCTTCAGTTTTGCATGTTCTCCTTTGCAAGCTTTTAGGCTGACTTGGACTACAGTGTAAATCCCTAGTAAGGAGTATTAGCAGCAATAACTGTGACCTCTCAGACCCTCAAATCCCCATCCCCAAATTCAGCTCATTAATGTTCAGAGAGTGAAGAATATTATATATGCATTGTTTCCCTCAATTTTCTTGCCATTGTGAGGCACGGTATGGCACATGTTTCTAAATGGGTATGACTCTGATACTTGAATATGGGTCCTTAAATGCCTTCAAACAGCAGAAAGATAGGAAATTCATATTATGATTCTGGAGATCAGAAGACAGCTTGGGAGAGGTGGTTCTTTTCTTTCAATCTATGAAGCCCAGAATCAAACTCAGGACATCAGGCTTGGTGCCTGTCAGATTCTTACACTGTAAGTAAAGAATTCCTGGGTTTCAGTAGTCCCTTTCGGGAGTGAACAGAACTTCCCCTAGGTGCCTTTTCTTAAGCTTTCCTATGGACAAAGGAGTAATTCCCTTGTATTTTACTTGCAGTTCATAGAGTGTTACCAAGCTGTATCAGTGGGTTCTTGAGCTGTGTGCAGTCAGATATGGTTCTCAGCTCTTGGTAACTGAAGAGGGAATGTTAATGGAGCTAGAGGTCTGCTGTGGGAAGTGTGGGGCACTCCGGTCCTGTGACTGACAAGTGGAAGGGAGACAAGAGTGCTCTGTGTGTCTTTCTTACAGTCTGTTGACATGGTCTTTCATATATTTACCTCCCATTTTGTTTTGTTTTCATGTTTTGTTTCTGTTAGGAGAGAACATTGAAATTATTCTCTAAGCTATCTGAAGAGAGTGACTAAATGCTCCTGGGTCAGGCTGTCTGTGGGTATGAAGTGGTTGGGAGACTCCAAGAACATGGTGGTGAATGGCAGGAGAAATGGAGGCAAGTTGTCTAATGACCATCAGCAGAATCAATCAAAATTACAGCACTCGGGCAAGGACACCCTGAAGACTGGCAGAAACGCTGTTGAGAGGCGGTCCAGCAGATGTATGTACACCTTCATCTCACTGTTTTGGTTGTGGTGTGCCCATGTTCCCTCAGCTTCCTCTTGTCATTACACTCCCTCTGTTCTCTCGGTAGTAGAACCTTTTCATTCTCAGAAGTCCATTCAGATTCTTTCTTTTCTTTTCCTTTTATCTTTTTTTGGGGAGGGGGGGTGCTCCATTATGTTGCCCAAGTGGACTTGAACTCCTCCTCCTGGCCTCCGTGATCCTCTGTATCAGACTCCCAGGTAGCTGGCACTATAGACACACTAGCAGTTTTGATTCTTACCATGTAAAATGTAAAACTTAAGTTTCATGCTTTATGTAATCTTTTTTAAAATTAATTATTTATTTACATCCCAAATGTTGCCTTCCTTCCTGTCCCCCCCCCAGAGTTCTTCACCCCATCTCCCCGCTCTACTTTATGTAATCTTTATGATGCTTTTTTTTTACCATAATTTGTAAAAAGCTGATTTGTTCTGTAGGAGTTTAAAAAAAATGCTACTGCTGAACTTCTTATGAGTATAAATACATGGCTTGCTGTAATTTCCGTAAGTGCCTCATGCAGCAAGCTGAACTCTGAGGAGTGGATGGAGAAGAGATGGAGGTTAGGACACCCTCACAGTCCTTGCCATTTCCTCAAGATTGTATGAGAAGTTATTTCCAGCCCTCTGAGGTTCTTGGTGGGGATGAAGCTTATTTTTTTCTTTGATTAATCATTTTATTTGTTTATATTTCAAATGTTGTCCCTCTTCCGGGTCTTCCTTCTACAAACCCCCTGTTCCCTCCTCCTCCTCTCCTTTGCCTCTAAGAGAGTGTTCCACTCCCCCCTTCCACTTCTAGCATCCCTCTTCTCTGGGGCCTGATGTCTCCACTAAGACCAAGCGTCGAGGCTATTTTTTGAGGGTTGAGGAAATTGTAGGATTGGTTTCTCTTTCTTGTTCCCTCCCCCAAAATAAAATGCCCTAGAACAAGCATATGTCTGAGTGGACAGTTACAGGATGTTCTCCAGAATTGTCTACCCATGCTAAGGATGACTTTCTCAATCCCTGTTTTTCCCAGCATTAGCCAGCCACTGTGGAAGTTCCTTAGTTGTGTTGGGTCTGCCTCCTGCTTTTTTAGCTTTATTGGTAGATGCTGTTTATTGGGCCCAGGTGCCTTTACTCTTTCCAGATGAGAAAGTTGGACATAATTCCTGCTCGGAATTAAGAATGTGGGGGAGCCCAAAACTAACTAGCTCATCTCTGCATGGCCCCCTGTTCACAGCTGCTGTCAACATGGGCTAAAACTATGCCCTCTCTGTGGTCAGAAAACTAGGTATTTCTGAAGCTTTTAAATTTCTGGCTTCTTCTTGCACAATGTAAAAGGTTTTAGTTTAAGTTAATTGTGCGAGATATAGAATGTGGAGAAGTCAGCATCTTGCTGATTGTTGTTGGGTAGATTGAATGGTACAGAGAGAGCCAATGACAGAGAAGGGTCATATAAAGTGCTGTGTGTCAAAGAAGATGGTCAGTCCGACTTAAAATCAGGGCTCAGAACACACAAAGTTAAATGCTGACAGCATTGGAGAGGAAGAAATCAGGCACCACAGCAGCCCACTTTCAGTAGTGGGTGCAGCAGCCAGCCAGAGGTGAACAAGAACAGGTAGATTTTTAAAGCCCTGTAAATCAACTAAACCAATCAGGTATCAATAGAACATTCTTCACCAACAGCATTATACTTACTATTCTCAAGTATGCATAGAACTTTCTCCAGGACACATCATATACCAGGCCATGTAACAAATCTAAGCAGACTTAAAGGGATTAAAATTATATAAGTGTCTACCATAGAGTAAATATTAGAATCAATACAAATTTTACTAGTACACACTCATGATTGACTGTTGATTCAAAGAAGAAATCGAAAAGAAACCAAGTTAAACAGGGTGGCACATACCTTAATCCCAGCACTTGAGGGGCAGAAGAAGAACGAGCCCTCCATAGGGTGTGGGAGGCTCCAGGTCCAGCCTCAAGCACAACAAACAGAAACATCTCATTTACAGTGCCATCCAAAAACAGTAACAATAAGAATCTACAAAGTACTAATAATATTTCTGAAAACTGAAAAGCTCTGTTGAAAAAAATTGAAGACCTGAGCTAGAGAGATGGCTCAGTGGTTAAGAGCAATGTCTGCTCTTTCAGGGGACCTAAGTTCGATTCCCAGCAACCAAATGTTGACTCACAACCATCTGTAATGGGATCTGATGCCCTCTTTTGGCGTGTAGGTGAACATGTAGGTACAGCTCTCATATGTAAAATAAGCAAATCTTTTTTAAAAAGTTGAAGTCCTAATAAATGGGATAGCATGTTGCTTATTCCATGATTAGACAGCAGGCAGCAATACTCTCCAGGTGATCCTGTCACAATCCCAAATGGCATATTTGAAAAATGACAAATCTAAAATACCAGAGTCCAAGGAACCGAGAATAGCAAACAGTGTTTGGAGTTATGCGGAGTGAAGTTAGGAAACTCTTCTTCCTCTATTTCAAAATTCTCCTCACTGCTGCAGTAGTCAGCTCTAGGACTCTCTGGCACATCTGTGATCCTGAAATACATTTAAGAACGAGAGTAAATTGCACAGTGTAGATCTGTCAACAAGGATAGGAGGGTTTGATAGGACTAAAGCTCATGGCTTCTAGATAAGTGCTTCCCTACTGCACTGCTTCCCCAGCCCTGTCTTCTTTTTTCTCTTTTCTTTTCTTTTCTTTTCTTTTTTCTTTTCTTTTCTTTTCTTTTTTCTTTTCTTTTCTTTTCTTTTTTTTAAGAGTACCAGTAAAAATACAATGAAGGAGAATTAGGTCTCTGTATCCAGAGTGTAGTGAACCTAGCACACTATGTGTGTGAAACATTAAAGTCCCAGACGCAAACACAGGCTACATTTTCCTGACCTTACATGAGGCAGTGCACACTTCAGAATATACAAAGATCTCTTGAAAGCCAAGGTAACAGAACCCAAATTCAAAATAGATGAAGGATCTGAATAGACATATTGTTCCAGAGATACACAAGTAACCAGTAGCATATTTAATTAGCACAAAATGCAGATCAAAACTCCAGATACCACTTTACTGCTACCCAGACAGCTCAAATCAAGATGACAGGCTGTTAGCAAGGAGTGGGAGGATTGGACTCTCCCAGTCTGGTAGAGATGAGAACCCCACTAGCAAGACTTTGTGGATACATGATATTTTTTAACAGAGGTTTGTGACAACATTGTCCATTATAGCCCCAAAACAGAAACAGCTCAGGTGTGTCTGCTAGCTAAAGTAGAGGATTTTTTTAACCATAAGGACAAAAATACTGATACTTAGTGTAACATGACAAACTGTGCCAATTAGAAGAAGTCAATCACATTCAAGCATGTAAAGTTTTCAGAACAGGCAAATCGAGGAGACATAGCAGGTTAGTGATTGCCTCAGTCCGAGCAGTTGGTAGGGACAGTAAGGCTTCTTTTGGGTCCACATGGGGGTGGTGATGGGACAACAATTCTGTGAATCTGTTAACCATCGAATTATCTGTTTCACCTGGTTAAGTTTGGATTTCAACACAACTTGAAAATGTAGCAGGTTAAGGGTTAAGGATATGTATAACTCCATGCTTATCTTGCATGTATGAGGTACTAGATTTGACCCAGCCAACAATTTAGATACTTTTTTGTTGTTATTGTTTTAATTTTTATTTGTATGGATGTTTTGCCTGCATATATGTTTGTATACATTCCTGGTGCCTTCAGAAGTCAGATCTCATGTCAATTAATCAGATCTCATGCCTTTAATGCCAGGACTTGGGAGGTAGAGGCAGATGGATCTGAATTCAAGGCCAGCCTGGACTAGAATGAGTTCCAGAACAGCCAGGGATACACAGAAAAACTCTTGTCTCAAAAATCCAATAAAAAACAAAACAAAACAAACAAACAACAACAACAACAACAAAAAGAAAACAGATCTACTAGAACTGAAGTTATAGACAGTTCTGAGCTATAACTATATGGGTGCTGGGAATTGAACCCAGGTCCGAAAGAGTAACCAGTGCTCTTAATAGCTGAGCCATCTCTCCAGCCTCTTAGATAACGTTTCCCATGCTTATATGCAAATATTTTGATTGTGGACATCATATACCTACTCCTTGGAAAGGACCCATATGGTCTATTTTGTGAACGGATGGGTGAAAAGGTTAAACATCCCATTCTCCATGGGACTTTGAGAACTTCAACTCTGTCATCAGCACTTTGTAAATTATGTGCTAATTCCTGGAGCAAACTGAACACTACCCAGGAGCCTTCACCAGCACTGATGGAAGCTTTTTGTTTCTGCATATACCTTCTTTACATTGCTTCTCAGTGAAACCCAGCCACTTACATTATCCATTCAGTTCACTCATTGAGAAGTCTTTCTGACAGAAGTAGAATATAAAAAGCTTCTCATTTTTCATTCTCTGTCTTTCTTCACTTCTGTATAACTCTAATTTTAGGCAAGTATTTTAACTTCTGGTCCTCAGTTATCCATAAAAAGGATATTGGTCATTAGTTGTCCAAAAGCAGGAAGCCCAACTCAATTCCTTGAGACCCTGTGGTTCCTGGATCCACATTATGGCATTTCTTGATGACTGTATGCATCCCTGTTGTTTTCTTCTCCCCTAGCTCTGTCTGTAATGATTCCATGGGTTGTCTCCACTGTTTATGGAGTGGAGATTTAAGCAAGCTCCCAACTCCCTGGACCCTGTTCTTAGGAAACCTGATAATATTGTCAGCTGCCCACATTCTCTTAATGGTTGGATTTACTGCATCTGGTTTTCTTTCTGTCTAGCATAAGGAATATTAATTTCTAACCACTACTAGTGATTGATGTTACTTCAGCTGATAATGCCAGTTTGGATGTAGTGGGGATTTTTAAGGAGATTGAGTTGTTTCACCAAGTCATATTTCATTCTTTTGCTTTTTACAGGTCATGGTAACTCGGGATTTGAAGGGCAGAGTCGCTATGTGCCGTCCTCTGGAATGTCCGCCAAGGAGCTCTGTGAGAACGATGACTTAGCAACCAGTTTGGTTCTTGATCCCTATTTAGGTTTTCAGACACACAAAATGAACACTAGGTAATTTTGATTCTTTTCTCTGCATAGAAACAATCATGATAACAACTTAAGAAAACAGGTGATGAATCTGAATTATAAATGACAATAGCATTGATACAGAACAATTTTCTGTGTGTCAAGAGAAGCAGGCAGAATCTGGAAAGGAGGTCCACCTTTCCATCTTACACTGGGGGGGTCAGGTCTTTCCCATGACTTCATTATGGGGTCTTACTGTTTTAAATAATGGCCACTGGTATTTTTGCTTTCTTGTGTAACCTTTGCAAATCTGCAGTTAATACTTGGATATTCCATATATAGATAGGAACCTGTTTAGAGTCTAAATGCTCTGTCAGAAACTTCTACAGTATTGGGTGGGTGGGGAGTGAGGAAGAGAGAGGGAGAGAGAATGAGAATGTGAGGGAGAGAGAGAGAAGAGAACACAAGCCTCCCCTTCTGATTGCAGGGACTGAAGACATGGACTACCATGCCTGCTTTGGTTCTTAGTCTCAAGTCTGAGGTCCCTGACTCTGTAGTCCTCATTTTTCTCTTGGGAAAGATACTAAAATCATCTTATAATTCTTTCTCTCTTTGGTTCTGTGGCAAAGGATTTTGGATCTAGTAGAAATGGTTTGGAGATGAAATGCACTCAGGGCCCATTCCTTCTCATCTCCATCATAGATAGGTTTCTTGTAGCCCTATGTCCTTGATCCTCCAGGAAGAATTGGAAAACCAAGTTTAATAAGCTCTGATTGTCAGGAGAGACAGGAACTGGGAGGAAGCCTTGCACATCCTTTCCCCTTTCAGATTTTCCCCTTTCTAGAAGTAAAACAGGGTACAGTTTCTCACTTACCAGCTTTACTGTATACCTAGAAAGAATGGCAGTGAAAAGGCATCTTTGGAACCCCATGATTCCTGTCTCTGTGAGCTGTTCTCCAAACTGAAATTATACACGCTGGAATTAAGCTGAGGCTGTCATTGTCAGCAAGACTGCACCCTGTGCCAGCCTACCATCTTATCACACTGCTTTAAGTCCAGTTCCTCTTCTTCCACTCAATGAGATCGATGCTCCTTCTCCTAGAAGATGATCCTCCTAGGATTTCAGTCACCCTCTGTATCCTTTTTTTTTTTAAAATAAGTGTCTTATATTGATTATGTCTTATGTGTTAAGACACAGAGGCAAATGAAATATTTTAGAAAGTTATTCCATTAGAATCAGAACAAAAGTTTATTTGCTTATGGAAAAATATTTATTTTGAACTCAAGGCTCTATTCCAGAGAATGAAGGGTTATACCTGTCACTGGCTCCATAGTAGAAAGTATTGTGGTTTCTTCGCAGGACACTGGTGTTTCTTAGTCTGTGGATAGAAACTGGGATTCTGCATTTCTAACAAGCTCCTGATCTGTATTTAGAGTGGTTTAGTCTAAATCCAAGTGTCCTATTTGTGTAAAACATTTGTGTAAAACAATGTTGTCACAAAGTAAAGTTCAGAGGGCTAAGGGTATGGCTCAGTGAAGTGCTCACCTATCATGAGGAAGTGAGGAAGAGAAAATAGAAGAGAGGGAGAAAATCTCAGTATTGTCAGTTATTGATACTTGTGACATTTTTGTATGGGAGGACTCCTGAGTTCTGTTCCCACAGAAGTTGGAAGACCTAAATTAGTGTTTTTCAGGGCAGCATTTAGTCTGCTCAGCTGAACCGGCCTGGAGTAGTGGGCAGGAGTAGTCTGCTCCCATAGCATGGCCCCAGAGTCTTCAGAGTCTGCCTGTGTGCAGTTGATGGCTTCTTCACACAGGCTTTCAGCAGCTCCTGCAAGCGGTGTTTAGGAACACACCATCTCTTGTCTCTTTGTCCCTCTCCCTTTGTCTGCATGCCTTTAGTTCTGGGGATAGGACCAGGGCCTCATACCTGCTAAGCAAGACTCTACCACTGGCCTGCAATCGCAGCTCTGCTTGTCTTCTGCCTTTTGCCTTCTCCCTCCATCTCTCCGTGTGCTTTCTCAGGACTGTGTTTGAAAGCAGTAGTAGTTGTATGATTTGAGAACTTACAAAGGCAGCTCTGTTTTTATTTGTTGGTTTTGGTTTTGAGACAGGGTCTTGCTGTGTAGCCAAAGTTAACCTCATACTCAAGGTTCTCCTGCCTTGGTCTCCTGAGTGCCCTGGCTGTCCTGGAACTCACTCTGTAGACCAGGCTGGCCTCAAACTCAGAAATCCGCCTGCTGCTGCCTCCCAGAGTGCTGGGAATACAGGCGTTCGCCGCCACCACCATCCAGCTTCAGTCTGATATACATAATAGAGAAACCCTGTCTCAGGGTGGGAAGAATGGGAGAATTGGAGCAAATGTTTAAAGATGGAAGGATGGGTGGCTTTAGTAGTCCCCCTCATCTAGGCAGCATGACTCATAGTTTACACTATCAGACAGGCAGCCAAGTGTGGAGGCCCATGCCTTTAATCCCAGCATTCAAGAGGTTGAGGCCGAGGCAAGTGGATCTTTTGAGTTTGAGTCCACCCTGGTTATATATTGAATTCCAGGTCATCTAGGACTACATAGTGAAACCTTGTCTCCAAAACAAAAATGAAAACAACAACAACAACAAAAAAGGCAGGTGTAAATCAAAAGAACTGGTATCTATGAAGCAAGAATTATTGTCTGGGAACTTTTCCTTTAAAGCTTTGCTTGATTTCTCCAGTCTGAAGTTGCCTTGACAATCTTAGCCTTCCATCATTATAGCTGCATAGGTTTTTTTCTTGCTATGTGTTTGCTTATACATATGCTCTCCTGAATATGCACTTATAAATTACTTTATATCATTTCAGAATTTGATGCTTGACTAGAATACATAAAGAAATTTTGTGAATTTGTGGTAAATTTATATTGTGGGAAGAAAAGATTTTTTACAACCTGGCATTGCTATCTGTGGATTCATAAAGTTTTAAATATTAGTGTTTAAAGATTTGTGCTCCAGTGAATGTCTAAAGATGACAAGTGCCAATTGTACAAGTAGTCTTTACTATTGTTTGTTTTGTATTTGTATAGCGCCTTTCCTTCGAGGAGCTCGAGACATATTTCAAAAGCTGACAGTTTTTCTCACAACAATCCTGTGAGGTAGGTAGTGTGCATTTCAAACAAGCAAGACACAAGCCTGTGGTACTGTCCTGGGACCATATCATTGAAATAGGAGTTGTTTTTAAGTTATTTATTTCATGTATATTTGTGTTTTGCCTTTATATTTGTTTATGCAAGAGTGTTAGGTCATCCTGGAACTGGAACAGACAGTTGTGAACTACCTTGTGGGTGCTGGGATTTGAACCCAGGTCCTTTGGAAGAGCAGCCAGTACTCTTAACCATTAGCCATCTCTCCAGCCCTCAAAATAGGATTTGTAAAGCATTTAGTAATCCTTTTAAATTGTATGACCTTGCTGGAGCCAGAGTCAGAGAGATCTCTGTGAGTTTGAGTCCAGCCTGGGCCAGGAGCCCTTTGCAGCTGTGGTTTGCAGCTGTTTGAGCATTTTCTATCTCTTCCTTTTTTTCTGCCTTTCTTCCCTTTTCTCTCCCTGCAGCGTACTCTGTTACTCTTTGGTGCATGCCAGCAGAGGGCATAGTAGCAGTTCAGCTAATACAAATTTGCATTGTTGTTGTTACCACAGTGGTCTTTTGTGTTTGGAAAACAGAAAAGTGAAATAGCAAGAATGCTGGGAAGTGAGTCTTAGAGTGGGAATGGGCCTGTGAGTGTGAATATATGTTTGTTCCCTGTCCCTTTTAATAATAGCTGATTGTAAATTACATGTTTTATTTTGTACAGTAGCCACCAAGGTCTGAGAAAGAAAGATCTGTGTTTAAGTAGTAGATTTTGTAATCAGAAAAAATAAGCATATCCATTTGGAGATGCCAAATAACCTTTCTCTTGCTCCCTGGCCTGGCCAGCTTGCTCTTTCCTAACATAAACTTCAACATCTACTTGTGTATTCATCCCTTACACTGAACCAATTAACAGCATAAAAGCTGGATAGCCTAGAGACTCAGCAGGTTCTTGCCACCAAACCCTGTGAGCCTGGGTTTAATCCCTGAGACTGTACAATAGGGGAAGATAGCTAACTCCCACAGGTTGTCCTCTGACCCTGAGACTGTGTCCACTAGATAAAGTAGCTCAAGTGCAAGTTTCCAAGTGGCAAACAGAAGTCAAATCCTTTCAAATCTGTGCTCAATTAGCAGATGCAGGTGTATCTCTGAATTTGAGGCCAGCGTGGGCTACATAGTGAGTTCCAGGTCAGACAAGGGTACATAATGGAGGGGGGGGATAGTTATTTTTTATTCTAAGTTTTTTTTTTTTTTTGCTTCTAAGGTCTACAGTGGCTTTTGATTTGTCCTTAATATTTGTTAACAGTTTTGTGTCATTGCATAATTTTTATCTCCCCCACAGTATTGGCCAGGTGATATTAATATGTATCTGAAGGATCACTGAAGTACTGTCATCTCCTTTGCCTTTTGTTTTTTTATCACATTTCAAGACAGGGTCTCTCTGTGTAGCCCAGACTCTCCTGAAACTCACTCTAAAGCATGCTGGCCTCAAACTCAGAGATTGGCCTGCTTCTGTCTCCAGAGTGCTGGGACTAATGGCATGTGAGAGGCCACCTTACGCTGTCTATCATCCTTTTTTTTTTTTTTTAAAGATTTATTTATTATATGTAAGTACACTGTAGCTGTCTTCAGACACACCAGAAGAGGGCATCAGATCTCTTTAAGGATGGTTGTGAGCCACCATGTGGGTGCTGGGATTTGAACTCATAACCTTTGGAAGAGCAGTCGGTGCTCTTACCCACTGAGCCATCTCTCCAGCCCGCTGTCTATCATCCTTATAGCAGCTAGCTGTGACAGTAAGGTTTCATACTTTGGAAACTGCATATTTCATTTTAAGTGAGACAAACAATCTTGCTAAGTGATAACAGGATAATTTTGTGGTTTTGTTTATGAGGCAGTACTAGTTAGAGAGTGAGAAACAGAGGTCATCTCAGGAGAGGCATGCCTCAGGGAAAATAGTGTAAGTAGAGTTATGTTGATTTTAGCTTTTAAGTAGTTTGACATTGTGAACAGTGAAAATAGGGTTCTTGGAAGACATCTGAGATTGCAGTGAACAGGTTTCAGAAAGCAAAGGACACACAAACCGTATTACAAATGCCGACCTCAGTCTGGTGAGGTGGCTTTGTAGGCAACAAGTGCTGTGAAACTTGATGGCCTGTATTTGATTCCTGAAAGCCAATGATGGAAGGAGAAAGTTGTCCTCTGACCTCTGCACGCACGCGCGCGCGCGCGCACACACACACACACACATACACTCTCACTCACTGACCCTCAGTGTATATGTGCACCTACCTCCATTTCAGCCATGTTTAGCTTAATTTTCTGTATCTTTGAGTGACGTTAGTTTTTTTCTGTGATGCTGAAGATGGAGCTGAGGATCTTGCAGGTTAGGCATATATTCTATGCCGACCTACACCCCACTGCCATCCACTGTGTAAACAGTGAGTTCCAGGACAGCCAGGGCACAGAGAACTCTTGTCTCAAAAAATAAAACAAAATTAAAACCAAACCAAACCACTGATGATCCGATGATGTCCTTTTCTTCTGGTATTTCCCACTCTATCTTCTTGTATGTTGCTATGCATAGAGAACTTAAGAAGGACTAAGCCTTGGTGAAATCTTACAGTTTAAACTCTTACTGAAATGTTATTGGAAGTTATACATGGTAGTACACACATAATGCCAGCACTTGACAGGTAGAAGAAAGTTGATTTGGTGGTGTTCTAGGCCATCCTCATCTACATTGGGTGATCAAGGCAAGCAGCTGACCAGGCTTAGATGAGACCTGGTCTCAAAAAAAAAAAAAAAAAAAAGAAGAAGAAGAAGAAAAAGAAGAAGAATGTTCTGTTGCGTGCTGAGTTGGGTTGGAGCCTGTGCTGGGTCTTATCTCAGTGTTGACAGGTCACCACTTTAGTTACTAAGTGCATAGTTCAAATTTTTTTTTTCTTGAACCACTGATATTTTTTCATGGGTTTTATTTGAACAGAAATTCCTAATTTCTTTTTCTCTGTTGTTTGGTTGGTTTGCTATTTGTTTGTTTGTTTGTTTTTAACAGAAAACCCCTATTTGAGAAAATTAACCAAATGAAATTGACATACAAAGAAGTTGTTTTTGTTTTGTTTTGTTTGTTTGCTTCTTCTAGAGACAGGGTTTCTCTCTGTACCTTTGGCTGTCCAGGAACTTACTCTGTAGACAGGCTGGTCTAGAACTAGAGATCCACCTGCCTCTGCTTCCCAGAGTGCTAGGATTAAAGCACCACTGCCTGGCACCAAAAGAATTCTTAAATCAATCTGTCCTGGCAGCTCAGGATTGCTATGCATAGCTCTAGAGGGAAGGCTCACGGAGCATGCTTGGAACTTGACTGCGCCAGCTACACGCTAACATATTCTGCAGCCATATGGCTGGTTTTTACAACTAAACCCTTTCAAATTCTGCCCAAATAAATTTCACCAATGTAATAGTCTCACTTTCCAAATTAAGATGTTGGCATTTTGCCAGGCAGTGGTGGCCTATGCCTTTAATCTCAGCACTTGAGAGGCAGAGGCAGGTGAATCTCTGAGTTCCAGGCCACCCTGGTTCACAGAGCAAGTTCCAGCACAGCCAGGGCCACATAGACAAACCCTGTCTCAAAAAAAAAAAAAAAAAATGAAGATTTTGGCATTTCTCATGTTCTCTGGATGAAGTTGTCCAAAATCAGTTGGGTGGTTGGAATGTCAAGATGTGTTTGAAGGTGGCGTTTTCTACTTGCACAGAGAAGCTTGGTTACAGCTTTGCTTTGTTTATGTCAGTGCACCTCTGAACTCACTGCCCCACACGGAAGTCCACAGCAAACCATTGCCCGTTTACCTCTACGTGGATTTTGTCTATTCCAGGCCTTCATTTTGTGCCTTTCAAAGTAGGTGATTAATGGATATGTGAGGCAAAACAGGTTTTTGAGTCCTCTCATTTCACAATTAATGAGATAACAGTCAAAAGCATTAAAGTGCTGTTTAAAGAACAAAAGGAAGTTGTGCCCTGGGGAGATGGCTCGGTGGATAAAGAATTTGCCATATGAGTATGAGGACTTGTGTTCTTGTTCCCAGAAACCACATTTAAAAAAATGTTTAAAAGCCAGATAGATATAGCAGCCTGACTGTAATCCCAGCACTGAAGGGTGGAGGTAGCACACTGCACTAGCCAGATCAGGCAGCTCTGGGTGTAGAGACCTCTGTCCCTCACGTGCATGCATGTGAGCATCTACACATGCAAATATGCATATATACCATATGCAGATAGAGGGAAGAAAAAAAGGAAGATTTTTTTTCAGGTGATTGTTGTAGTAACTAACGATTTAACTGTCAAGATTATTGTTTTCTTCTTTAAATCTTTGCTGTGATAACCACATTGTCTGTAGGATACCAGTTTCCTTAAGATCTCTTCAGTTGAATCAGTAGCTTAAGAATTGTGGTAGATGGCCTAGAGAGATGGCTCAAAGGTTAAAAGCACTAGCTACTCGTGTAGAGGACTCAGGTTCAGTTCTAGCATTCACAACTGTCTATACCTCCCATTCAGAGGATCTGACATCCTTTTGTGACTCCAAGTGCACATATATGGATGCAGGCCAAATACATAATATATATAAAATAAATCAGTTAAAAAAAGTTTAAAGAATTGTGATAGATAAGTAAATTTGCTATTTTGATTTCTTTCAGATTTCGGCCTATAAAAGGAAGGCAAGAAGAGCTAAAGGAAGTAATTGAACGCTTTAAAAAAGATGAACACTTAGAGAAAGCTTTCAAATGTTTGACGTCAGGTGAATGGGCAAGGCATTATTTTCTCAACAAAAACAAAATGCAGGAGAAATTATTCAAGGAACATGTAAGTTAAGTGCATTAATGCTGCTAACCTATGTCCAGATACATTGGAACTAGCTGTGGTAGTTGAAGCTGGAAGATTGCTACAAGTTTGAGGCCAGCCTGGGCTACATGGTTAGTTTTAGCTAGCTGGACTAAATGTGAGACTCTATCTCAGAAAAACAAAGTTTTATACATAAACTGAAGCCTGGATGTTTGTGAACAGTGAGATTTTAGGTCTAACAGTGGTGGCTATGACTTACAGAGCTTGAAGTTGAATCTAGGGCCCATACTGGCCAAGTGCTCTGCCACTTGACTAGTTCTCAACCTTCAAGTTAGTTTTTTATCAAAAGCAGTGAACATAAAGATCTGTAATACGGAAGGTGACACAGCTGTTGATTTGCAATGAAGTCCTTTGTGTACCTCTAGAGCTGCAAAGCCAAGCCATTGAGTCCTTTCATGTGTGAACACTGAGAGTAATATCAGGAAAGTGATAGTGGATAGCACTTCGATATCCAATAGTTTACATTGTTGGTGGTGGTATAGTTTTATAATTTTGAGAAAGTCTAGCAGAATAAATAATAGTCATATTTTTTTCCTGCTTTAGGTCTTTATTTACTTGCGGATGTTTGCAACTGACAGTGGATTTGAAATACTGCCTTGTAATAGATACTCTTCAGAACAAAACGGAGCCAAGATAGTTGCAACAAAAGAGTGGTAATTATTATACTAGTCAAAACTCAGTGAATTTCTATTTAAAGTTCTGAAATTGTCATTGAAGTACTTAAGAAACCATGATCAGGGTTTCTTAAGAATCAGTGCAGTATGGGACTTTCAGGGAGAGGGGGATCCAGGAAAAGGGAAATCATTTGAAATGTAAATAAAGAATATATCGAATAAAAAAATAATAATTAAAAAAATAAAAAGAATCAGTGCAGTGCCAAGCTGACCTGTTGATCCAGGGGGTAGTGATAAGCCACAGCATGTTGATTCTAAATAGCTGTTCCATGATGAACCGCTGAAAGGAAGCGGGTGCCGAGGTTAATGACCTGCTTCCAGAGTCAGTCTGGCAGGTCTTAAGTATTCCAGGTAGAAATATTTGAATACATAAGCCTGCTTTAAAACATGCATGCATGCCAGCTTAAATGAAAGTAGTAATGACTGTTCCTAATCTCAGAACTCAGGAAAAAAACAGAGATCTTTGTGATGTGAGTTCAAGGCCAGCTTGGTCTGCATAGTGAGTTCCAAGCTAGCCAAGGTACACAGTGACATCCCATCTCAAAGATAAAATCAAGTCTGTTGAGACTTAAAAGCCATAGATGAGATCAAAGGTGTGACTCTCTTTCCTATTAATACCTGTTCCTTACCTTTTATCCCAGGAGAAATAGGCAATCCCTCCAATGGTTCTTTAGTATTTTGATAGCAAAAATGTCAGGGGTCAGGTACCTAAAAGTAGAATGTACAAAAGAGCATTATTCCCAAGTAGGGCCCTGGGATGGGTGCACACAAAGGTGCTCCACCTCAGATTTGTATTGAGCTACTAATTGGCTCTTGTGACTCTAGTGTCGCAGATGGCAGGCTTGAGATCTAGGGCCCAAGGGCTGTACTTTGCAATAAAGCAGCCACCAGCTTCATGGAGTCCTGGAAATACAGTCTGTCTCAATAAAGAGGTTCCATCTACATCCTTACTAGTGTTCACATTGTGTTCTTTTTCTCTTTCATAGTTCCTATAGTAACTGCCTGCTGAAGTAGTATTTGGGATATGTGGACTTAAAATACATTATTAAGAGGAATTTCACCTCTTCTTCCTTGGTGTGGCTACCAGGAAACTTAAGGCTTGTAGTCTGGGCTTGTAAAACATTTTTAGTGAGTGATGTACCCTACTAGATGATAACAACATTCTGGATCCTCGTGATCCCACTACCGTGGGACCCATTTGCAAATGTCATGCAGAACAAGTAGTTGAGCCCCTGCCTCCCATGAGATGCCGATTCAGGCTCAGGAGGGTGTTGGAGTTACGAGCAGCACCTTGCCTTGCCTGGAGGAGCTTCCATTTTCTTGTGGGAGTCAGGTAGATAAGAAATCAGGAGAAGCATGCTCATGTGGACTCCAGGTCAGTCAGCAAAGTATGTAGAGCCAGGGCTGCTCAGTTCTGATATATAGTGGGAAGGCTTATTTATTTTTAAAAAAGCCTTATTATAATTACTAGTAATTTTTATCACATATTTTAAATAGGAAACGAAATGACAAAATAGAATTACTGGTGGGTTGTATTGCCGAACTTTCAGAAATTGAGGAGAACATGCTACTTAGACACGGAGAAAACGACTTCAGTGTCATGTATTCCACAAGGAAAAATTGTGCTCAACTCTGGCTCGGTCCTGCTGCATTTATAAATCATGGTAAGCTGCCTTCTGAGGCATATACACTGTGTGGGCTGGGTGCCCACAGCTAGTGTGGCCTGGCCGTACTCAGGGGAGTTTGGAATGGCCATTATCTTCAGATTTATTAAATATGCCCAGTGTGACTTGAGACCTAAACTGTGAAATTGTCTGGAAAGCCTTTTCAGATTCTGTAACTTCCGTGTTTCAGATCTTATCAGCAGTTAATTGACTTTCTCTTTTGGACATTTTTCAGATTGCAGACCTAACTGTAAGGTAAGCATAAAAGAAACCAATTACCTCAGAGATTCTTTATTTGCCTTGGGTGTGAGACTCTTGACAAGTTACTTCTATTTCAGTTTGTGTCAACTGGTCGAGATACAGCATGTGTTAAGGCTCTGAGAGATATTGAACCTGGAGAAGAAATTTCTTGTTACTATGGAGATGGGTTTTTTGGAGAAAATAATGAGTTCTGCGAATGTTACACTTGTGAAAGGTAAAGGATCAGACTCCCTCCCTATTTAGCATGTAACTGTCATGATGGTGTGGTATTGACCCTGCCCAGCCTCCCACATCATGTGAGTGTAGAGCTAGCGTGTGCTCTGTAGCTCGGCACCACATGTAGTGTGAAGAACAGAATCAGATGTGATACAGCTGTTACTGATGGATCACACTACAGAAGTGCTTAGGAGAAAAACACAATAAATATAGACTGTGAGGGTGTGCAAAGATAGAACAGAGTGGGGATTATAAGTTTCTACATAAGTTGCACTAACCTCACTAGAAGAATTTTGAAAAGTGAAATCTGATGACAGGCACTCAACATAAAATCTGAGTAAAAAGAACTGTGATGTTAGCCGTGAACACATAAATGCCACTCTTTCCATAATAATAAATTGTTTGAAACTTTATTTTTGGTATTAATCAAAACTGCATTAAAGCTTATGAAATGGTAAGCCTGATGAAAACCAAAAAAAAAAAAAAAAAAAAAATCAAAAGCATATTAGGGGTAGCCAGGCAGGATAGTTTATGCTGATAATTCCAGTATTTGTGAGGCTGAGCCAAATGCACTTGAAAAGTTTGAGGTAAACCTAAGCCACACAGCAAGCTCTTTCTCAAAACAAACATGAAAGAAGCCTAGTCCTCAGCACTGAACAACAGCAACCTCAGCAAAGGTTAGAGGAGGGTGGGGGTGTAGTTCAGCAGGTACAGCGCTGTTTAAAGTACAGGAAGCCTGGGTAGATCCTGGAGCTGCATGGGTGGCTGTTACGGTAGCACATGCCTGTAATTCTAACACTCAGAAAGTAAGTCAGGAGGATCAGAAGTTTTGGTCATTCTTGGTACATATTGCATCTGAGACTAGCCTGAGAATCGAGAGACATTGTCTCTTTAAAAAAAAAAACAAAACAGAGTTGCCTTAACAGTTATTAAAGATTATTGTATTATAAAGTGGTTATGATCAAACTTGATACATTGCTTAGGAATAAACAATAGTGAACAGAGTTCTAAAACAAGCAAAGTGCACATGGGAAATGAGTACTACATCTGCTTCTAGGGAAAAAGCTAGACTCCCAAATACAGTTTAAATAAATAATATGAAATTATTAGGAAAATATCTACCTAGGGGCTTGAGAGTTAATATCATGTGCTGTTCTTCACAGGACCCAAGTTTAGTTCCCAGCACCCATGCTGTGCTGTTTCTGCTACTCCAGGGATGTGCTATGCTGTTTCTGTCACTCCAGGGAGACTGACACCCTCTTGTTCTCTGAGGGTTTGTGTGTTCATGTGCACACACATAATTTAAAAAAAATCTTTACCCAAAAAGTGTCATAGCTGAATGTGGTGGTGCATTCCTTTAATCCCAACACTCAGAAAGTAGAGGCCAGCAGATCTCATGTGACTTAGAGGCCATCATGGTCTACATAGAAAGATCCAGGACGCCGGGCAGTGGTGGCGCATGCCTTTAATCCCAGCACTTGGGAGGCAGAGGCAGGTGGATTTCTGAGTTCGAGGCCAGCCTGGTCTACAGAGTGAATTCCAGGATAGCCAGGGCTACACAGAGAAACCCTGTCTCGAAAAACCAAAAAAAAAAAAAAAAAAAGATCCAGGACATCTAGAACTAGAGACCCTGTGTGAAAAAGAAAGAAAAGGAAAGAAGGGTTGGGGAGCTCAGCAGCTGAGGCTTCATACTGCTCTTTTCAAAGGACCCAAATTCCAGTCTTAGCCCCTGTGTCAGGCTGTTCACACCTTCCAGTAACTTCAGCTCCAAAGGATCTGATGCCACTTCTAGCTTTTGTAGGCATACACACACACACACACACACACACACACACACAAAACATTGTCATGAATGTTCTGTAGAAATGTGAGCTTTCAGCCGGGCAGTGGTGGCGCACGCCTGTAATCCCAGCACTCTGGGAGGCAGAGGCAGGCAGATTTCTGAGTTCAAGGCCAGCCTGGTCTACAGAGTGAGTTCCAGGACAGCCAGGGCTACACAGAGAAACCCTGTCTCGAAAAACCAAAAACCAAAAAAAAAAAAAAATGTGAGCTTTCGAAGCATGTGTTCAGTACATGCTTACTGTTAGACATGGTGCAAGAAAGTTAAGTACTAGGTAAAATGGTTGTAACGTAGGGTTTTAGTTTTGCTTCCTTAAAAAGAACTAATGTAAAATGAAGAATCCTCTACATACTATATCTGCAGATCAGGTCCACAGGCAGAAAATGAATGATTGAGACAGGCATTGTAAGTATACTTACAAAAGAGTTCTGATAGATGCATGCTGACCCTCCCTGAGAGCTCTAGAACTGGCAGTTCTCTAACTGTGGTGGAGGCCTCATCAGTTAATGTGGCCACACATCCTCAGCAGCCGAGCTTGTTGTGACTAGACTGCTTCATTTGTTTGACCTTTGCTGTTTTCTCTTTCAGACGGGGAACTGGTGCTTTTAAATCACGAGTAGGACTGCCTGCGCCTGCTCCTGTTATCAATAGCAAATATGGACTTAGAGAAACAGATAAACGTTTAAATAGGCTTAAAAAGTTAGGTGACAGCAGCAAAAACTCAGACAGTCAGTCTGTCAGCTCTAACACAGACGCAGACACCACTCAGGAAAAAGACAATGCAAGTAAGTAAGGGAGCTGCTGTAAGGTGTTGGTTATACTCCTCAGTTCTTCCGTAGCATGCCCCACGAGGTTGTTTTGTTTGTTTATTTCTTAAGATTTATTTATTTTATATTTGTTAGTACACTGTTACTGTCCTCAGACACACCAAAAAAGGGGATCAGATACCATTACAGAGGGTTGTGAGCCACAGTGTGGTTGCTGGGAATTGAACTCAGGACCTCTTGAAGAGCAGTCAGTGCTCTTAACCACTGAGCCATCTCTCCAGCCCAGCCTCAGTAGTTTTTTTTTTTTTTTAATATTTATTTATTTATTATATGTAAGTACACTATAGCTGTCTTCAGATGCCAGAAGAGGGAGTCAGATCTCTTTACGGATGGTTGTGAGCCACCATGTGGATGCTGGGATTTGAACTCATGACCTTTGGAAGAGCAGTCAGTGCTCCTACTCGCTGAGCCATCTCTCCAGCCCGCCTCAGTAGTTTTGAAACTCTAAATTGATAGAAACTGAGACGAGGCATTTCAGCTAGAAATGCACTTGGCAGTACACCCTTTTCATCCATAGCAGTTTATATCAACTCCAAATTTAGATCCAACCTCTATATGTATTTTTTCAATACTTGGTAATTGGTCATTGAAATATTCAACATATGTTCCAGGAGCATCATGCTCAAGGAAACCATTTTCAAGTCATTAGTGATGTGTAATGGTGTTTTAGGCCCTGCAAGATTGTGGCTGGTTCATCAGGCTACCCATGTCCATTTCCAGCCAGTTTAGGAACAGGACGGACCCAGAGTTTATTATAGGTTCAAGACTTCCATCAGTTAACTACTTGATTAGCATTTTTTGAAGTGAATCATCTTAGTTCCCTAGGCTCAGAAGCATGCCAAGAATATTTGGATGTGGCTGTCGCAGGGTGTGTGATTGCTACTACAGAAGGTCGCAAGCCAGGTGGAAAGGAGAAGCTCTGAGCAACCAGTTTTATGTTGGTGGAATATCTAATGGAAATTGGGGGGGTGGGGGGTGGGGGGGGTGAACAAAGGAAGAGAAGAAACCTGGTTCTCCTGTCTGACTTGTGTTTACTAGAGTCATCTGTGAGAAAGGTTGGCCTTGGTTACCCACAGAGTATGTCTTCTAGCTCTCTAGTGTCCAGTGACTAAGCGCTTGTGATCCCCTCAGGGACTAGCTGTTCCAGGATCTTCTCCATGCCTTCAGCTGTTTTAAGCCAACTCTTGGGTGCTCCTTTCCCTTACAGAAAATTTTGAAGAAAAGGGAAAGTGTCTCCATGATGACAAATGCCACTGCCTGGATATCTGAATCTACTTGAAGTCCAAGGCCAGGCATAACGTCTAGTGTAAAAGCAGTAGTGTAGCTCAAGTTCACACTTTTTAGCTGAGGCCCAGAGTGGACAAAGAGAAGTTAATAGTCTCTCATTCACTCTTGACTGTTGGTTCTGTTAATAAAGGCAGTATAATGAACTTTGTTTTCTTGAGTCTGGTTCCTTGAAGACACTGGAGCTTGTGAAGCCCATTTCATAAATACTTACATGGCGACACTGAGGTGTGGGCTGCCATCCAGATGGCCACAGTGCTGTCCTCGGAGAATGGCTCTGATGAATGAGAGAGTCCATGTGTTTTGTGGATGAACTTGATCACCAGTATATCCATTATAAACTCAGTATACTACTTAGCTTAAATACTTAATACAAATAGTTTCCGGAGGTGTTGTGTATGCTAGCGTGTTACAACATGGGAAATATTTATTAATAAGTCCAGTGGTATTTAGAGAAATACCAAGATATTGTGGTATTGGCGCTTCCTGGGAAACTTATGCCCCAGCTTCAAGTACAAAGTTACTACAGAGCTAACTACTTTATCTCAAGGGCAGAAAGCATGGATAGCACCTTTGAGCTGTAATCTCAGCATTTTAGAATAGGAAGTTCAACCTTGTTAGTGGTTGCTTGTGTTAAGTACTTGGGTTATTAATCAGAATGATTTTTAGCAACATGTGTTAAGTAAGCTGAGGCTTACTGTCAGTGACTTGGAGGCATGGCCCACGGCTCAGCAAGAGCCAAGGCTTGGGTGTCATTTTGCTACTTTCTTCCCTGGCAGGAGATGGTGCCATGGTTCCTTAGGATTTTGATGACATCTAGAAGTATATATGACAGGCACATAGTGGGTCCTTTGCCCTTGTTCTTACCTATTTTTTAGCTGTTCTGTGAATTTTTGTTTTGTTTTTTTCTTTTTTGACCCTGCAGAGTGTGTCCATGGCGCATGTGTGGAAGTTAGATGACAGTCAGTGCTGTCCTTCCTCTGTGCTAGTCTCAGCAGTGGGACTCAGGTGCCTGCAAGTGTGGTTACCTAGTTAGTGTGGTTCTTAAAGGTTTTAAAAGTTAAAAGTTAAGGTCTTACTAGAATGTCCAGACCAGAAAGTTTCGGAACTTTCTCCTGGGGCTTTAGGAATGCCTAGTGTGTGGCCAGGGGCTGCTGTTGGCCTGCCTGCTTCTCTCTCCCCTGCCTTCACTTGCAGTTTGGCAGTTGGTAGAGGTCCTGCTTTGACAACAGGTATACAAGTCAACATTGCTCCCCAGGCACAAGGAAAACATTCTTTCTCTAAACAAGGCCAAGTTGACTTTCTGCTTTAACACCCAAGAGTGAAGACAGCAAGACATTCCACGTCCAAAACGAATCCAGTCAAGTTCCAGTACCCTTTGGAGGGTCATGGGTTTCTAGGCTTTGGTGCCTTACTGTCTGTCCCCTATAGTTAGTGATAAGGTGTGTGAAACGTGAAGACTCAAGTAGCGCCCAAAACTGAACAGTCACTACCCTTATCAAGAGCCAGTACAGGACCCAGCAGATATGACCAGTAGAATGAGTTTATGTGGACTAAAACAGCACCTGGCTGGGCATGATGGCAGGGCTACCCCCGCTCTCTTGCAGTGCCACCTCACTGATATATTTTCCTCCCCAGCCTGCCTTTCTGTGTCTTTCTCATCACTCTTTTCAGGTGGCCTTTGCCAGTCAGCCATGACAGGCACAAGTCCCTGTGTCTGATTAATGGGAGACTGATGTGCTACTTAGGATTTTCTGGATTCTAAACTACAAATGGCCCTTGTACAAACTTGATTTGCAAGTATTGCCAGCGTAGTCCAAGAGCTCAGGGCAACACTCGTGTTCTTTTGTCATGCTTCTTTATGGTGCACACTGAGTAGCATACTACCCTACTATTTAAATAACTACTTGGCGCAACCACAGGCAGTGGTCATACGGTGTCTCCTTTGTGACTTGGAACTGAAGCTATAATGCAGGTAGCATAACAGTGATCAGGAACTCAGAGTCTGGAGCTACAACCAAGCTCAAGGACCACTTGTCAGCAGATGGCATTTGGAGATCCACTAGCCCATGAGAGCTTGGTTCCTTCATAGGTATGCTAAGAACCACTTTAGGTTACCATGTGACTTGTGTGCGGTGTCCAGCAGGTAGTAGGCAGGAGAAATGAACACCCTACCAAAGTTACCATCCAGGTTATGCATTTGGGATTTATAGACCATTACAAAAGAGAGAAAGTGCCCTCAAATAGGGCACTCTTGCCTCTGAATATCAGGGCCCTGACTTAGTCTTAATATACTTTGAAATGGTTGACTCACAGTTTGTCATTGTCCACTAGCTTCCTCTTCCAGACTTACCATCATGAAAGCCCCATCTCTCACAAGTATTCTTAAAGTGTCTGCATAGTGACTCACCCCTGGCACTCTCAGAGTCTCAGTCACATTTTTCTGCTTCGTACTTTCAGTGAGCTTACCTTCTCACTGGACTTTTAGTGAGATGATACTTTTCAAATAAACTGTGAATACCTTGACAGACACATAAAGGCAATACTTTCTGAAACAATGTGCTATCGAGTGCAGTCTGCTCAGATCACAAACATAAGAACCACTTTGTCAGTGGTTGGCACTGCTACCAACAGGGAATCTAAGAAAGAGAGGGTCTGGGAGAAATCAGACTCAGAATCACCTTAAAATGGAATTCAGCTAATGGAGTCAGTTTAGAACCAAGTAAAGAGAGCCTTTGGTGCCAAGAGTCAAATCAGAAAAGGCTTCCTAAAAGATGAAACTGGCCAGGTGAAGTGAATCCACAGCAGGGGGACTTATACGCCCAAGCCCACAAATGGGAAGGCGTTTATCTGGAAACCTGTTGCTTCACAGATGGAGAGAAGGAACGTGACTTAGTTAAGGAAGCATGACAAATGAGAAATGCAATCCCTTGGGTTGTGCCTGGAAGCAGCCAGAAAATTGAACATTAATGTGTTTATATGGCTTGTTAGAGCCACTTGTTTGCTAAAGTATTCCCTAAACATCCTACTTTTAACATAAGAGAGAGAGAACAGGAGCGCAAGTGTGCACAGTTGTCGGTCATGTCAGTTATAAGTCACTCAGCTTCAAGACTGTACTGCACTGCTCTAGAAAGAAGTCCTGACCTTGGCAGCAGCCCACACAGATCTGGATTCTTGGGCTGCTCAGCAGCTCTCAGCACTGGACGCTGATGGTTTGGGCAGCTTCTGAAGTAGAAAGCCTTCTGCTCTTGTGGTTTATTTCAGGATGTTTGTTAAACATTCTTGTTCATTTCTTTTGATTAAAGTACTGCTAGCTCCTTGCTTCTCTGTGTGGAAAGAAGGAACAGGGCTGCCCAACCAACCTTTGGGTAGGCCCTATGCTGAGCTGTTCCTGGTCTTTTGTGAGGGTGCTGATCACTTGGTCACCACAGCTTTTCTGCTGACTAGTTTTAATAAAAGAGCTTTTTGTTAGTTTCTTTTGTTGTTGTTTTTGCTTTGTTTTTAACTGCAGAACTCAGAGAATTAAGTAGTTAAAAATTGACTAATGAGTTTGTGGGGAGGTGGCCTTTAGTCCCAGCACTTGGAAGGCAGGGGCAACCAGATCTCTGATTCAAGGCTAGCGGGGCTACAGAGCTAGTTCTAGGACAGCCAAGGCTATACAAAGAAACCCTGTCTCAAAGACAACAAAGGTCTTTGGGAGCCAACGTCCTGAGAGGCACTTAACTGTCGCCTGAGTCCTGCAGCCTTTCTGTCTGTTTAGATCTGTTGTCCTGAGTTATATCAAGAGTACACCGTAGGGCCCTACAGCTTTTGAGCTAATAGCCACCTGCTATAGCTTCCCATCCTATGAAGCAAACAGCATACGTTACTAATGTATGAGTATTGGAGAGCATGACATATAGTTCTTTAGAATCAGTCTGTTTAAAATCATTGGAGAGACTGTGTCTCCTAGAGTCCAGCAGTCAATGCATCGTAGCTCTCTGTTGCTATGCTAGCTAAATAATAACACACTTTGGGAAATTTTAAAACAGTGGCTCAGGGTTCAGGAGAGAAGATGGGCATTATTACATTGCCCACCAATGATCCCAGCACTTGAGAAACAGACAAGAGGGTTGCTGAGGGTTCATGGCCAGCCTGGCCTATCAAGTTCCAGGTCAGCCAGGGTGTATGTACATAAGACACACACACACACCGTGTGTGTGTGTGTGTGTGTGTGTGTGTGTGTGTGTGTGTGTGTGTGTATAGAAATTGTAACCCATATATACTTTACCTTTAAACTTTGAAAAATACTTAGTCTGGAGCAGTGAGCCCTGACATGAGAGATACATGCTGAGGCCATAACAGACAATATAGGGAAGCTGTTCTAATGAGACTGTTCCCTGGAGGGCTGCCTTGCTCACAGTGTGTCATCAGTTTCTGTCTGGTGGTCTGCTTTGGGGATTGATCATGTCCTGTTGTAATACCAAGCTGGTTTCATTTTTGTTTTTTGTTTTTTTTTTCTTGTGAATTTGACAGCTTCTAACCGAAAATCTTCAGTTGGTGTAAAAAAGAGCAGCAAGAGCAGAGCACTGGCAAGGCAGTCCATGCCAAGAGTCCCAGCTGCTTCCAACTCTACCTCACCTAAGCTAGTGCACATGAACAATTCCAGGGTACCAAAGAAACTGAGAAAGCCGGCAAAGCCTTTACTTTCCAAGATCAAACTGAGGAATCACTGCAAACGGCTGGACCAGAAGAGCACATCCCGGAAACTTGAGATGGGGAACTTAGTGCTTAAAGAGCCCAAAGTCGTGCTATATAAAAATTTGCCAATTAAGAAAGAAAGGGAGCCAGAAGGACCAGTCCATGCTGCAGTGGGGAGTGGGTGCTTGACTAGACATGCCGCGAGAGAACACAGGCAGAACCCTGGGAGAGGTGCTCACTTGCAGGGCGACAGTTTGCCCTGCACCTATACAACCCGGCGCTCTTTGAGGACAAGGACAGGTCTGAAGGAGACCACTGACATCAAGCTTGAACCAAGTCCCTTAGATGGCTATAAAAATGGTATACTGGAACCTTGTCCAGACAGTGGCCAGCAGCCAACCTCAGAGGTGCTGGAAGAACTGGCTCCTGAGACTGCACACGGGGAGGAAGCATCCCAGGAGTGTCCCAAGAGTGACTCCTGCCTGTCACGAAAGAAATACCGACAAGGGAAACCTGTGAAACACTTAGCAAAGACAGAGGACTGCAGTCCAGAGCACAGTTTTCCTGGGAAAGATGGGCCGCCAGATTTGCCAGGGTCTCATCCTGACCATGGTGAGCCCAGTGGCACAGTCAGGGTGCCTGTGAGCTACACAGACTCTGCTCCCTCACCTGTTGGCTGCTCTATTGTCACACCCGACAGCTTCACAACAAAAGACAGCTTCAGAACTGCACAAAGTAAAAAGAAGCGGCGGGTCACCAGGTACGATGCCCAGCTGATCCTGGAGAACAGCTCTGGAATCCCCAAACTGACACTTCGCAGGCGGCATGACAGCAGCAGCAAGACAAACGACCACGAGAGTGATGGTGTGAACTCCTCAAAAATCAGCATCAAGCTCAGCAAAGACCATGAAAGTGACAGTAACCTCTATGTCGCAAAGCTTAGTAATGGGGTTAGCTCGGGGCCAGGCAGCAGCTCTACCAAGCTCAAGATCCAGCTCAAGCGGGATGAGGAGAGCAGGGGGTCATATGCAGAGGGGCTTCATGAGAATGGGGTGTGCTGCAGTGATCCCCTCTCACTGCTGGAGTCCCAGATGGAGGTAGACGACTACAGTCAGTATGAGGAGGACAGCACAGATGACTCTTCATCTTCTGAGGGGGAGGAGGAGGAGGAGGACTGCGAGGATGACTTCGATGATGACTTCATTCCTCTTCCTCCCGCAAAGCGGCTGAGGCTCATTGTCGGTAAAGACTCCATAGATATCGATATTTCTTCAAGGAGAAGAGAAGATCAGTCTCTAAGACTGAACGCATGAACGCTCACTCATTGTCCTGGGGAACTAAAAAGTAAAAATCCCAGCCACAGCTTCTCAGCGCAGCACTTCTGTGGTCTCTTCACCTGTAGGCATAATACTGTAGAAAATGTACAGCATCCTGACTCTTAAGTCTGAATTGTGCAAATTTTTATTGTACTTTTTAAATAGCCTTCTTATGTGCAATTCCGAGGGAAAGCCCTGTTGTAAGATAGAGGCTCCAGTAAACTATCCAGTGACAGCAGCTCTCCACATAGGACCTTCAGACACTAATGTGGTTATACTGTGTTGTCACCTATAAGCAAGCGCCAGCCCTCTTCCATAGATGACTAAGCCGTAGTTAGGGCGGAGCAGAGCAGCCTTGTGGGAAGGGTTTCCAGCATCTGCTCCTATCACCAGCATAGACCTCTGGCTTTTGGTTTATTTGCTAGATGTTTCCCCCTTGGAGTTGTGTCGGTTTCACACTGTTTACCGGCCCAGGTGTCCTGTCCGTGGCCTTCGTTATCATAGCAGACCATTGGCTAGAAGTCAGATTTCTCTGAAGAAGAAAACTAACTTCAATGCAGTCTTGTGCGTGACAGCTCATTCTCAGTACATTACGTGTACGAGGCTGGTGGTGTGCAGGCTGGGTCTCAGCAGCTTATTTATTGCTTGTCTTGTAAATTAAAGACTGTGTATTTAACACTTTCCAATCCTTTTAGATAAAATTGTTCTTTGCAAGAATGATTGGTGCTTATTTTTTCAAACCTTTGCTGTGAACAGCGTGGCGACAGCAAGCGGCATTTGTCCGATGAACTCCAGCTATCTTAATTTGGGTCTTCAAGTTTCTGTTGCACTTGTAAAATGCTACAAGGAATATTAAAAGAAATCTATTCACTTTAACTTATAATAGTTTATGAAATAAGAACATGAGTCACAGCTTTTGTTCTGTGGTAACCTATACAAACATTTGTCTTTGGGATTCACTGTAAAGAGCTGAAAACGATGTATATGTTGTAAATATTTGTGTGTTGTGAGAAATTTTTGTCATAAGAAATTAAAAGAACTTACCAGGAAGGTTTTTAAGTTTAGAAATATTCATGCCAATAAAATAGGAAATTATAAATATATAGTGTAAGCACTGCATCAGTGGACGTTCTTGGCTTATGTTAGTTTATTATGAAAATATCAGATTTTTTTGATTATATTATCAGTCAAACAAAAAGAGGAGTCAGATTTAATTTGTTTTTGAAGCACTTTGAGAAAAGAAATTAATTTTAAGTAACTTAATGAGCAATTTTTGATTACTGCTTTATGTTCGATACCAGGCTTATTTGTTTCTCTGGAATATTTTACAAATCAAAGAATTTGAGAATATCAGTCTATAGCAGGTGTTTGACACCAGTGGGTCTGTTTATTTACTGGGAAATGTGTAGGTGCCCTTTCAGATAGATAGACAGTGTTCCTAAGTGACACAAGCTAATGGATTCAGTGCTTCAGCATGTCAGAAGGGACCTGCAGGGAGTGAAAGGTCCAACAAAGCATAACCCGTGCATTCCTGTGGCTGGTGACACCTACCAGTATTCATCTTGGGGATGCTTGGATCCTTAAAACTGTTGCTTGTAGGTTCATGTTACAAGTTAGTAAGATTCATGAATGTTTCTAGGATACGATGTCTTTGCTCCTGTGCGTGGTAGAATTCCCTGCTGTGGTCCTGTACAGTCTTGTCTTGCCATGCAGTTTCACCCTCTTGGGTGTCTATGTCATTTGGAAGCAGAAGGGGAAGACTGTAGCGTGCCCACATACACACAACCATTTGCTATAGCCGTGAAGAAAGGCAGCCCTGTGTCTCAAGACCTCCTGTCTCGAGGCACCTAGAGCACCTTCCATGATGCTCCCAGTCCTCATGGGTCCCTAAGCAAAAGTGTGAGCCATGTGCTACCTCCAGGAAGCTGGCGGTGAGCTCAGGAGCCTGCACAGGGCAGCTGGTCACCCTCGTTCCCATGTTCTCTTGGGCTGTGAGACAAAATCCTCCCATTTTTTTGAATACCAACAGTAGCCATTGCAGGAATCTCAATCTTAAGAAAAAAGTAACAAAATAACATTTCCCATTTTCTCCATTTTAAGCTTAATTTTAGTAACTTATTTATGATGTTTATTTTAGTTTTGTTGTGGCCTCGTCTTTGGAGGCCGACCTTCCCATGGGTCTAAGAGCAGTGACATTGTGAGGAGTTGCTGCCTCTCAGGAGTTGTATGCACAAGCATTCAGCAGTGCTGCTGATGCCTTCTAGGGAACCTTATTTCCGTTTCTCAAGGCAGGGGCCTCGGACTGTTCTTGATCTGCTGTAGAACTTCATTGTGGGGGTGCCAGAACCCCACATTCTTGACCAGTCTGGAAGAGGTTACACTCAATAAAACTCTCAGCTTGAGCTTATGCAATGATTGGTAAAGTTTTTGGCAATTGTAAGAATTAGGAAATGATCCTAGAAATATATGTAAAGTATTCAATTTTCAATCATTTTTCAAATTACTGTTTTAAATTGTTTTGCTGAGTTGTAATACTTTTGAGATACAATGTATTCCTTGTACTGAAAGAATGAAAAGGACTTTTTCAGCATTTGAGGTAAGTTCTTTAACGTTTCATTAAAAAACATTTTTTACAAATATTTTGTACATGCACTTGCAGTATTGAGGTTAATCATTTTAATAAATTCGGAAATTAAAATTATTTGGTCAGTGTTCACTGTATCTTGAGAAGTCTTCCATCGGATGCTTACAGGAAGCAGTTTGTGAGTTGGAGTGAGCCATGAGAGTAGTCTGACTCACTCCCTCAGAGTGCAGGGACCAGTGGGTCCAGTACTTTTGTGGCCTAAAAGAGGGTAAGTGAGCTCTTGGCATGCATGAGAAGGCTCCAGCCTTCTTCCCCAGTGTCCCAGATCCCATGGGTACTGGGCAGCAATAGATCCCAGAAAGTAGAGCATCAGAGGTCCAGGTAGCTGAATGACACCCTCCCCCCAACCCACCTGTGCCACACCCACCCTCCTAGATCACTAAGCTTATAGATAACTCAAACTGGCAGTTGAGGACAGATTAGGAGATGGCTTTTGATACTTTATGAGATTCTCTGTGTGTGTCTTTATCAGAGCTTCCCGCCCAGGCTTAGCCATGGTAGATGGGGGTGACCCATCAGAGTCTGCTCTACTGAAAGGAAGCCCTGCTTTGCTGGGCCACATAGGTTCAATCTGAGACATAGATGGGCACACACTTTTTAGCAGGAGTGATGGCATTTTTTTCCAAATGTATTAAGCACCTTTGAGGCATCTGAAGTTAGGTAGGATCTGAGTTAAAGATGAGAGTTGCTTAGGACAGACAGTCCAGGCCTCCCACACAGGGAGTGCTGCACTGGAAGCCTTTGGACTCTGTGACCTTAGATAACAGAAGGGGGTCATTTTAGGAGGATCAGACTAGTGGGGGAGAGTGAAGAAGTCTACTTTGGGAAATTACTACTTTTATTAGACAGAAAGCTTAATCAAGGACGCTGGAAGTTTCCACAGAGCTAAGAAAGGAGAGGAGTTATTCAGAGCTAAGAATAATGGAGGGATTAAGAATTGTCTTCCTGCCGGACAGTGGTGACACACGCCTTTAATCCCAGCACTTGGGAGGCAGAGGCAGGCAGATTTCTGAGTTGGAGGCCAGCCTGGTCTACAGAGTGAGTTCCAGGACAGCCGGAGCTACACAGGAAACCCTGTCTGGAAAAACCAAAAAAAAAAAAAAAAAAAAAAAAAAAAAAAAAAACCTGGCTTGCAGCTACAAGAAAAGTCTACAGGACTGGAAAGATAGCTCAGTTGTTAAGAGCACTTGTCCTTGGGCCTGAGAGATGACTCAGTGGTTAAGAGCACTGACTGCTCTTCCAGAGGTCCTGAATTCAAAGTACTTGTCCTTAACAGAGGACCCAGGTTGGTTTCCAGCACCCACATTGTAGTTCACAGTCTTCAGTAACTCCATCTCCAGGGGATCCAGTGCCCTCTTTTGGCTACCATGGGCACCAAGCATACATACATACATACATACATACATACATACATACATACATACATAAATGTAAGCAAGCCACCAATATATAAAAAAGAATGGGTGTGATGTGTCTTTAATCCCAGCACAGTAGAAGTAGGCACATCTCCGAGTTCAATTCCAGCCTGTTCTATGTAGGGAGTTCTGGGCTATTGTGCCCTTCCCCCAGCCTCCAGCAGGATAAATAGACCTAAAGTGTTTGCTACAGCCGCCATTGACCTAGGGTGGAATCTTCTGCCTTGCACCTGCAATTTCCTACAGGAGCAGACTGCCTGCTGAGCTTGCTTTGCAACATAATTCAGCTGAAACAAAGGGTGGGTCTGTGGCCTGTGGGCTCTCCCTATATAAATTCAGTGCTAAACTTTAAACTTTGAGCCTTGTCAGAAACCTTTGTTTCATCCTTCCCCGTACCCCCACCCCCATCCTTTTTCATTTCCAGCCTCCCTTTCAGGTATACCCAGTTCGACCAAAGCTGCTAGACAGCTACAGGCTAGCCAGGGATACATTGAGACCCTGTCTCAAAAAAAAAAAAAATTAAATGAGTTAGTGCAAATGGGAGGTCCACACCTTTTCAGGGTAGCACAGGCCTCCCATGAGACTACCAAGAGAAAAGGGTAGGGTGGAGAGTTAGGGTGAGGGTGAGGATGAGGAGGAAAGCCAGGCCACCTCAGAGCTCTGCCCTGCCTATAAGCAGTAGGGTGGTAAGGTGGTCTGAGTTTTTGGGAGATGTGAAATGGACAGTAGGAATGTAAGCATAACTGGTTAAATATTTACCCATAATCTTATAGTACAGTTGGCATCAAGTTATCTGTGGTGTTCCAACTGATAGCAGCACCGATCAGTGAATCTAAGACCAGCAGGAGCCTCAGGAGATAGTAGGGTCAGAAGGCATAGAGTTAGCCGGGCGGTGGTGGCGCACGCCTTTAATCGCAGGACTTGGGAGGCAGAGGCAGGTGGATTTCTGAGTTTGAGGCCAGCCTGGTCAACAAAGTGAGTTCCAGGACAGCCAGGGCTACACAGAGAAACCCTGTCTAGAAAAATACAGCAAATACAAAAACAAACAAACAAAAAAAAGCATAGAATTTAGGGTGTCAAAAACGTTGAGCCAGGCATAAAAGTCCACATCTGGCCAGGCGGTGGTGGCGCACGCCTGTAATCCCAGCACTCTGGGAGGCAGAGGCAGGCGGATTTCTGAGTTCGAAGCCAGCCTGGTCTACAGAGTGAGTTCCAGGACAGCCAGGCCTATACAGAGAAACTCTGTTGTCTGGGGGGGGGGAGGGGGAAGTCCACATCTGTGGGGGCAAGTGGACCATGCTGTGCTTCCAAAGAGAAGAACTGGTAAGTTTGAAGCAGGTGCACGCCTGTAATCCCAGCACTTGGGAGGCAGAGGCAGGCGGATTTCTGAGTTCGAGGCCAGCCTGGTCTACAGGGTGAGTTCCAGGACAGCCAGGGCTACACAGAGAAACCCTGTCTAAAAAAAAAAAAAAAACCTAGATTTCTCCATGCTATGAGGTATCTAGCTAGGCCCCGAGTGTTTGGCCAATGAGCTTTTCTTCCTGGGCATCCCTTTCTGCAACAGGTATTTAATCCCTGATTCATTCTTTTTGTTTTTTTTGTTTTGTTTTTTTTTTTTTTTTTTTTTTTTTTTTTTTTTGAGACAGGGTTTCTTTGTATAGCCCTAGTTGTCCTGGAACTCACTCTGTAGACCAGGCTGGCCTCGAACTCAGAAATCTGCCTGCCTCTGCCTCTGCCTCCCAAGTGCTGGGATTACAGGTGTATGCCACCACCGCTCGGCTTTTTTTCCCCCCTGATTCATTCTTTTTTTTTTTTTTTTTTAAGATTTATTTATTATATGTAAGTACACTGTAGCTGTCTTCAGACACACCAGAAGAGGGGATCAGATCTCTTTACTGATGGTTGTGAGCCACCATGTGGGTGCTGGGATTTGAACTCATGACCTTTGGAAGAACAGTCGGTGCTCTTACCCACTGGGCCATCTCTCCAGCCCCCCCCCCCCATTCATTCTTAGTAAGACATATGCATTCATATCATTCATATCCACCACAGAAACAAAGCAGTTTGGACAAGCAAGGACTATTTCCTTCATCAAGGACTGCGGCCAGAGTGAGGCCTCCACCTAAATTTCCCAGAGAAGTCCTTCTCTATCTCAGCTCCTCAGACCTTGACACCAAACAGAACTCCACCCCATCCATGGCTCAGCCCTCGAACTTCTGTTTTCAACTCTTCAAGGTTCCTAATAGCATCTAGGTACACAGGAGATTGAGAACCACAACATCTGTCCCAGATCTCACTGTTTCTACCCTGAGGAAACAGGGGCTGGGACAGACCCCTATCTTGAACTGCGTTCTGCCTTCCCTGAGTGGCATGCCGGTGGCACTCCATCATCCCATCAGCAAGACACACACACACACACACACACTAACAGTCCCAGTATTTGGGAGGTGGAGGCAGAAGGATCAGGAGTCCTAGGACAACTAGATAAACTACCTCCCACCTTGCCTCACAAAGAGAGGCAGGATGATAGAGACAGAGTTGTTGAACATAGAATGCAAGATGGATAAGAAAAAGATGATGATCGGGAGCTGAGTGGGCCTTTTGCAAAAACAGGCACCTGGCCTGGAGGCACTCAGACCACCAAGATCTCTCTGAACAAGCAACTGGTAAGGACAGGCAAAGGGTACACAGGTCAGGAGCTTTGGAGAGTTGGGGATACAATATACTGATAATGACAAAGTTCCAATAAAGGCTGAGAGGAGAGAAGGTTGTGGCAATTAGGTGGTGCAGCTCTGAGGAGCTGGACATTGATTGGTCTTGTTGCACAAGTGGCCTTCATTGAGGAGCCCCTGGGAACTTTCAATTTATGCCAGGTGAGGGTGAAGGCCCAGGAATGGGGCTGACCAGCTAGACTGTGATAATGGGTTGTCAATCATTCAAAGTCCAGGCTCTGAACCACACTTGGAAAGCCCCATGCCTCTAACAGGGTACTTCTGGAAGTCTCTCTGCTAAAAATTTCTCCGGGCAGCATAGGGACCACTGCTAATCACAAAGTGACAGTGTTCAGAAAATACAACATGACTAACAATCTGAGAAATACAAATTAGAACAACACCCTTGAGGGTTTACAAAAGTGGTTCAGTAGTTAGAGCAGTTTGTCCTCTTGCAGAGGACTGGGGTTCAGTTCCCAGAACCCATCTGGCAGCTCACAACTATAACTCCAGTTCAGAAGATTCAACGCTCTCTTCTGACTTGATGACAGGCACATTGTAATGGCTATTTCTGGTTGTCAACTTGACTATATCTAGAATGAACTACAATCCAGAATTGGAAGACTCACCTGTGATCCAGGTCTTGAGGCCAGAAGACACAAGTTTTTTACCTGGATCTTGGCATGGAAATCTTGAGGCATAGTGGCCATGAAAAGTTTAGGCTCAGGCAAGGTAGTACACACTCTTAATCCCAGGAGACTAAGGCAAGGAGATCTCTGAGTTCAAGGTCAGTCTACAGAGCAAGTTCCAGGACAGCCCAGTTTAGGCATTGAAGGAGATGAAAAACAGAAAGCTGGTGATAATATTAGAACAAAGGAGCCATGTTCCAGCCCCAAGCAAGTAGCAGCACTTGGCTGCTTTGGCCATGTGGCTCTGACTTTAGAGTCCACAATAGGAGGAACTACTGGGACAATTGATGCTGGTTAGCTGGTGCTAAGAAATTAGTGGTGATTAAGACTAGACCAGCATCACCGAAGTAAAATATTCTGGGAAGTGTTTTCTGAGAGCACAAAGAAGCTGTGTTCCAGAAACAGCCAAGTTTGTACCTCATGCTGCAGCTGAACTTTATATTGTATAAGAGTCACCAAGGTGGCAGGTACTGGTTTTGAAGGCATGAAGGGGTCATGAAGAGCAGCTGAGGTTTGGCCACTGGTGAAGGTGCAGCCTCAGTTGCAGTTGATGGCCTAGAACTGAAGTGGTCATGCAAAGGAGGTGAGGCTTGGCACCCTGAAGAGAGCCTATGAGAAGCTGTTGGTGAAGCCTAGTTGTAGCAGAAGATTCTAGTGTATTGGAGATGCCAGTACAATGGGGATGATTGCCAAGAACAGCAGCGGCAATGAAATGGATCAAGTTGAGCTTAGAGTGCTACAGAAAGCAGAGCTGGAGGAGCACAGATCATGTGTGGATCCCAGACATTGAAGATGCCAAAGCCATGGGCTATCTGCTGAGGAATGCTGCTAACAGGGAGTGGAATCAGCCCAGAAAAAAAAGTTTGTTATAGTTAATAAAGATGAAAAAGGAGTTGGAGATCTGAAAACTGCTTTGACATTAGAAACGGATATGCAGAGTTTGGAATTTGCCCAGCTGGCTTCCTGTCTTGATTCAGGATTACAGTTAAGTGATTAATGGATCTCAGAAGAGACTTTGAACTTTTAACATTGTTGATACTACTCTAGACTATGGGGACTTTGGAAGTTGAACTAAATGTACATTTGATTATGCTGTGGCTAGATATGGCCTCCATAGACTCATGTGTTTGAACAAGCCTTTGGGGGCCAGACAGTAGAATGCCCTGGTTTGAATATGCTTGGCCCAAGGAGTGGCACTATTTAGAGGTGTAGCCTTGTTGTAGATGCATCACTGAGGGCATGGGAAGTCAGTCTTCCACTAGCAGCCTTCAGATAAGGATATAGAACTTTCAACTCTGCCTGCACCATGCCTGCCTGGATACTGCCATGCTCCTACCTTGATGATACTGGACTGAACCTCTGAACCTGTAAACCAGCCCCAATTAAATGTTGACCTTTGTAAGACTCGACTTGGTCATGGTGTCTGTTCACAGCAGTAAAACCTTAAGACACTTATAGCCCAAAATTCCAAAATTCTTCCATAATCCTCCCCCCCAAAAAACACGTTTGGGTCCATTACAGTAATATTTCACTCTCTGCTCTTAATTTCTGTATTAGTTTGTCTCTCTGTTGCTTTGATAAAACACTGACCAAAGGAAAGATAGGAGAGAAAAGGATTTGTTTGACTTAGAGGTTATAGAACATCATCTGGAGAACTCAGAGACCATACTGAAGAAGACACCGTTAAGGAAATGCTGCTTACTGGCTTGCTTTCCATGGCTTGCTCAGTGTATTAGTCAGGGTTCTCTAGGGTCACAGATCTTATGGGATGTCTCTCTATATTGAGGGAATTTATTGTGATGACTCACCATCTGTAGTCCAATTACCCTAATAACAGTCAGCTGTGAATGGGAAGTCCAAGAATCTAGTAGCTGCTCAGTCCCATGAGGCTAGTTGTTTCAGCTGGTCTTCTGTAGAAGTAGATCCAAAAGATGTGCTGGCAAGTAAGTGCAAGTAGCGAAGAAGAGTGAATCTTCCTTCTTCCAATGTTCTTCTTCTAATGTCCTTATGTAGGTCTCAAGCAGAAGATGTGTGCCACCACACCTGGATCTGGGACTTGTTTTTTCCCAGGCTGACCTTGAACTTAGAGATCTCCTTGCCTTAGTCTCCTGGGATTAAGGGCATATACTACCTTGCTTGGGCCTAAATTTTTCATGGCCACTATGCCTCAAGATCTCCATGCCAAGATCCAGGTCAAAATCTTGCGTCTTCTAGCTTCAAGATCTGGGTCACAGGTCTCCAATTCTGGATTGTAGTTCATTCTAGATATAGTCAAATTATAGGAGTTGGTTCTCTCCTTTCACTGTGTGAATCCTGGGGATCCAATTCAGTTCACCAGGACTAGTGTCAAGCATCTTTATCTGCTGAGACATCTCAACCTGCCTAAGTCTTACTTTTAACAGAAGCCTCTACACTGACTTCCATAATGGCCACCCAGTTTACACTCCCACTAACAATGAGAAAATGCCTACCCTTTCCCCAATCTTCCAGGGTTTGTTTTCTTGCTGGGGAGAGTTGGGATTTCTAAGTGTCATTAAAAAAAAAAAAAAAAGATTTTTATGTGGGGCTGGAGAGGTGGCTCAGCAGTAAGAGCATTGACCACTCTTCCAGACGTCCTGAGTTCATTTCCCAGCAACCACATGGTAGCTTATAACCATCTGTAATGAGATCCAGTGCTCTCTTTTAGTGTGTCTGAAGAGAGCAATGGTGTACTCATGTACATAAAATAAATACATCTCAAAAGAAAAAAGAGTTTTATGTATATGAGTTCTTTGTCGCCATGTATATATGCACAACATGTGTGTAGTGGCTATTCCTGGTTCCTCGGTGGTTAAGACCACTGGCTTCTTGCTCTTCCAGAGGTCCTGAGTGCAATTCCCAGCAACCACATGGTGGCTCACAACCATCTGTAATGGGGTCTGATGCACTCTTCTGGTGTGTCTGAAGACAGCGACAAAGTACTCATATAAAATAAAATGAATAAATCTTTTTAAAAAATCGAAAACAAAACAAAAAGTAATAAAGTACTTAGAACAAGAAAAGAACTGCTGTAGTCATAGAACTCAACTAGACCACTCTGGCCATACCCCCAAAGGACTCCATATCCCACCACTTACACACCCATGTCCACTGCGCTCTAGTCACATTAGCAAGAAATGGAGCCAACTTAGATGTCTATCAACTGAGGAGTGAACAGCGTAAATGTGCCCATAGACACATAAAATTTTAGTCATCTATAAAGAAGGTGACATTTTCAGGAAGATAGGTAACCAGAAAGTATCAGAGTAAATAAGGTATTCAAGATTCAGAAAGACAAATGCCTAAAGTTTTCTCTTCCTTCCTTCCTTCCTTCCTCCCTCCCTCCCTTCCTTCCTTCCTTCCTTCCTTCCTTCCTTCCTTTCTTTCTTTCTTTCTTCTTTCTTTCTCTCCTTCTCTCTTTCTTTCTAAAGATTTATTTATGCATTTTATGTACACGAGTACACTGTCACTCTCTTCACCAGAAAAGGGTTGTGAGCCACCATGTGGTTGCTGGAAATTGAACTCAGGACCTCTGGAAGAGAGTCAGTGCTCTTAACCACTAAGTCATTTCTCCATCCCCTAAGTTCTCTTTCACATGCAGATTCTAACGTATACCTGTTAAATATGAGTGTTTAGGTGGGAATAAATTCGGGGAAAGGCCTGAAAGCTAGAAGAGGCCCTTGAGTTGGTAAAGATGGTCAAAGTGGAAATGTAGCAGACAAGTATTAGAAGCAGCTTAGCAACCTGGGACTCTCTGTCTTAGTCAGGATTCTATTCCTGAACAAACATCATGACCAAGAAGCAAGTTGGGGACATTTCCACATAGCTGTTCATCACCAAAGGAGGTTAGGACTGGAACTCAAGCGGTCAGGAAGCAGGAGCTGATGCAGAGGCCATGGAGGGATGTTTCTTACAGGTTTGCTTCCCTTGACTTGCTCATCTTGCTTTCTTACAGAACTCAAGACTACGAGGCCAGGGATGGCACCACCCACAATGGGCCCTCCCCCCTTGATCACCAATCAAGAAAATGCCTTACAGCTGGATCTCCCCAACTGAAGCTTCTTTCTCTGTGATAACTCCAGCCTGTGTCAAGTTGACATACAAACCCAGCCAGTACAGACACCCCGTGTCGTGGGTTGTGCACACACCCACCTTCTAGCAATGCAAGTGGCAGTCTGAGTTTTACCTGCACATATAGGACACCATCTCACTCCAAACAAGGTGCCTAGCAACCTGTCATCCACACTGGAATGCTTTAATGCAGTGGATCTCAGCCTTCCTCATGCAGTGAACCTTCAATACAGTTCCTCGTGGTGTGCCCCAACCAATTACCACATACATACTTTACAACTTTATTTTTGCTACTGTTACACTGAATCATAATATGGGGCCCCAAAGGGGTCACAACCCATAGGCTGAGAACCACTGTCTTCATGACACTTGAACTTGGGCTATTTCTATTCAAACATACTCCATATATACCCAGGTAGAATAGAAAGGCCAATCTGGCCTAAACTGGTTTGGATGTGTATTCAAATGAGGCAAACTATGTCTAAGTGGACTTTTAAGGAGAACCCCTTATTTATCAGGTTATGTCTATGCATAATTACATGTGCATATGATCAAAATGCATAGGGTAGAAGAAGCCTGTCAATCAAAATGAAGAGCTATCCAAAGTATGTCTCTAGTTACTAAAATCCTCCTACTCTTGAGCCTCATAAAATGAACATCCTAAAGGTAAATGTGGTCCTTGTTATGATTTTGGGATTTTTTTTTTTATTGTTGGTTTTTGTTTGTGTTGTTGTTGTTTGGAGACAGGGTTTCTCTGTGTAGCTGTGGCTATCCTGAAACTCACTTTGTGGACCAGGCTGGCCTCGAACTCAGATCTGCCTGCCCCTGCCTTCTGAGTGCTGGGATTAAAGGCCAGCACTACCACCACCCACCCAGTCAGTGCAGGCTTTTATTTCCTTCTTTTTCCCAGATCGATGTGCAAAATCCTCCTTCATTGCTCTTCCGCCTTAAGGACTTAGTCAGGGTCTCTCAATCAAATCCAGAACTCACAGAGCTAGCTGGTCTTGCCAGCCAGCTTACTCTGCTGTTGTATGACTGCATTCCTGAGATGTGAACAACATGGTTACTCACCCCAGCTAGAGAACTGACAACAGAGCAAAAGAAGAATACAACCAGAGTCTGCCTTGGCCAACTAGTGACTTTATTGGGGTTATTCACAGGAGTGTGAGTGAGGGGGATTACCCACAGGAACAGATATGACTCAAGGACAGCTGTATCACCAGAGTCCACTCCAGCATAGGTGACAGCTCATAGAGGTGGAAAGCTGCAGCTCACTGCACAGCCTGCAGGCAGCTCAGCAGGTTGGAGAGTGTCCACTCCAGGCGGAGCCGTGGTCAGCATCTCTCCCAGGTAGTCTTAGAGTGTCTCCCAGCAGTCCCCATTGCTTGGGAAGTACTGAAGGGATCTAGTCAGTTTCAGGGACTTCCTGAAATTGGTTGGGTTTTGTTGTTATTGTTGTTTTGAGATCGGGTCTCAGTATGCAGCAGCCTTGGCTGGTCTGGAACTTTCTATGTAGAGCAGGCTAACCTTGAACTTACAGAGATCTCCTTGCCTCTGCCTCTGCCTCTGGGGTGCTGAGATTAAAGGTTGGCACCTCTGTACCAGGCTTCCTGAAGCTTTTAAGATTACTTCCTGAGCTTATGGGACTTTGCTGAAGGGTGCAATGCTCCACCCCCCTCTGGAACAAAGTGCCTTAAGGAGCTTCTCTCCCAGAAAGAGGGTGGGGAGGCATTTATCTCCAAAGAAACTGCTGTATGACGTTTGGGGGTCCCACATCTCCACTTCCTGAGGCTGGAATTACAGAAGAGACACCGTGTTCACTTGGCACTATTTGCGGTTTTTGGGTTCCTTGAGTGGCATTTCCAACAATGAGCCATCTCCCCTTATTTTATTCTTGGATAAGAGATCAACAAAGTAGAGTCACCAGGTGGTGGTGGCACTCACTTTAATCCCAGCACTCAAGAGACAGAGGCAAGAGAATCTCTTGTGTTTAAAGTCAGCCATAAGCCGGGCAGTGGTGGCGCACGCCTTTAATCCCAGCACTTGAGAAGCAGAGGCAGGCAGATTTCTGAATTCGAGGCCAGCCTGGTCTACAGAGTGAGTTCCAGGACAGCCAGGGCTACACAGAGAAACCCTGTCTCAAAAAAACAAAACAACAACAACAAAAAAGTCAGCCAGAGAGATTTCCAGGACAGCCAGGAATACACAGAGAAACCCTGTCTTGAAAAAACAAACAAAAAACAAAACAAAAAAAGAAAAGAGAAAGAACCTAGAATCATCCTCTCCAGACCTCGACTACCCATAATAAATGGGAAACTGGGAGAAGTGTGTGGCACTGGGAGAAGAAGGCACAGTTCTATGAGGTAGGCTGGGGGGAGCATGAACCAAAGTGACCCGATAAGAAAGCAACACACAGACACATGGGAATGACCTATTTTGCAAGTGAATTTCAAAATAAAAGCAATTTTTAAGAAACACTCATTGTTTTCTACTTGTCTTCCATGGGCTCAGTGGGGCCAGGGGCAGCTTGTCCAAAGGTCAGCATGCAGATAAAGCAGGGTGAGTGACCCATCCCTCAGTCAAATACAGCTGAGAAAGAAGCCTGAAAAGTGGGGGAGGCACACTGGGTGCCCTTGGCATCATCTGGGAGGGCACAGCTGCTGCTGCCCTTAGAGGTGGAACCCTTTGTTATCTGCCACCCCCTAGAACACCAGCAGCCCAGGGCCAGCAGAGAGATGCAGGGGATGTGTGCAGAGTCCTGGAGATAAGGATAGACAGGCTGTCAGGAGAGAAGGTCAGCAGTTGGAGCCCAGCTTGGGGTCCTCGGGAGACTGGGTGACAGAGTTTGAGTCCCAGCACCCACATGGCCATCCTCAACCACCTATTACTTCAATTTCAGAGGATCCAACACTCTCCCTTGGCCTTTTCAGTCACTGCACACATGTGGTGCACATACATACTTATATGCAGGCAAAACATCCTTTCACATAAAATAAAAATAAAAATAAAAAAAAACTTTAATGAATTAAGTAAACAGTATTTAAAAATAAATAAGTCCAGTACACCAAACAAAGAAAAAAGTGTACACAGCAGAAAGATGTGTGGCTTTGTGTGCCCAGACAAGCCGGGAGGTCACACAGCCTCCTGTGACCTAGTTTCTAAGTCTATCCGTCCCAGCCCCAGCCCCAGCCTCAGGGCCACCAGTCATGGGAGCCTGCTCCTGCCACGGCCTGACCCAGGGAAGAAGTAACTCAGGAGGCCTCGCTGGGCGAAGGGCTGAATGCAGAAGCCCTTCCAGCCTGTAGATTCTATCTGCCCGGCTGAGTGGGCCAGGCAAGTGGCTTAGACCCAGGCTGTCCTTTCCCCTTCCTATCTGACAGCCTGAGCCACCCACTCTATGCCAGCGTGGCAGGCAGTGCCAGGCAAGTGGCCAGGTCAGTAGGAGGAAGCTGCTATTGACATGTGACAGCTATGTTTGCTTACCTAGGGCCACCCACCAGAAGAGTTAATATTCAACTCCCTCTAGACCCTGGAGCTGCAGCAGGGTCTAAGTGTGCTAACAGAGACGTGAGTCAGCTCTTGCCTTATAGAATGTGTGCCTCAAAGCCCACATAGATCTCTCCTGGGTTCCTTATCTCTGTTTCTCGAAGAAACCTGGCCCAGTTGTCACTCTGCCCACAGGCTCTACTTCATGGGCCTCCGGAGGACCTGAGGCCCAAGGAGCTCTGTGGGGCCCTGGCGGGTTGGGGTATGAAGTGTGGTGCAGGTGGAAGTAGGTATCGCACACAGGGCTGAGGTGTGATCAAAACGGGCTTTCTACCTGCTTTTCTCTGACTCAGACCCTCTCAGCATCATTTCTGAGCCCTTCCCCCTCCCACACTCCATGTCTCTCAAATGCACTCACTTCCTTTCACTTAGTTGTGATTTCACAAGATACCCAGAGTCCTTTGGGCCTGGCTAGGGCTTGACCCAGGGATGCCTGTGTGCGTTGGTATACATACATACCTCCAGCAACCCCAGCTACCACAGTGTCTCAGCAACATAACCTGGTAGGGCTCAGAAAGGCCTGAAGTTAAAGGCCTTATAGCAACATGGTTAAGAGCCCGGTACCTGTCATTGTCCCTCTGTTCCAGGGAGGCAGTTGCTCAGAAAGCCACACTGAGTAAGGGACCTCACCTAGGACCCGTTCTAAACTATTGAATCCCAGCAGAGGAGAGACTGGAAGTGACCAGCAGTTTGCTCTGTGTTGGGCCCCGGGTATAACCTGCTCGCTTCACTCTGCCACTGTCACAACCCTGGTGCCTGAGAAAGCACTGTCGGAGGATGTGGACGCAGTGTCCTCTGCTGGACCACCTCTCCACACAAAGATGTGTCACTCCTGGAATTTCACAGCCTTCAACCCAGCATCATCCAAACGCAAGGAACCTTCTGGGCCTGCCTCTGTTTACAGCCAATAAACATAGAGAGGGAAAGTAAACTGAGGCGAAGGGAGGGTGTGCAGCAAGCAGGGGCCGAGCCTGTGGGGAGCCCCTCTAGCCTTGCCCCAATCCTTTCCCTGAAGTGGGAAACAGGGAGCGTGCTTCTTCACTGGTGAAGCTGCAGTGAGTGTGGCAGGCACCAGGTCATGGCCCTCCAGGCCTCAGTCACTAGGTCAGGTAACTAGGAGGCAGGAGAGGTGAAGGATGTGATTGCCACATGACTTCTGAAGGCCTCTATGTCTGCTGGACGGATGGAACCCAATCAGATGGGCTGACTTTGGACTGGGCTTCAGGGACTGCAGAGAACTGTTGTCCCACATACACCCTGCTTCTGACTATAAAGCCACAATGGCCCGAGGCTGCCAGCAGGTGTATGCAGGTGCTTCTGGGCATGTTTTTGTGTGTGTGTGTGTGTGTGTGTATCTGAACATATCTGTTGACATTTGGAGTCTTCTTCTATCACTATCTACCTTTTTAGATTTTTCTAAGATTTATTTATTTTTATTTTATGTGTATGGGCATTTTATCTACATGTGTGTCTGTGTACCATGTATGTACAGCACCAGGAAGTCAGAAGAGGATGTTAGCTCCCTCAGGATTTGTTGTACAGGGTTGTGAGCCTCCATGTGGGTGCTGGGAACCCAGCTCAGGTCTCTACAAGTGCAAGTGCTCTTAACCACTGTTCCATCTCTCCAGTCCCCCAACCTTACATTTTGAGTAACCTCTCACTGCACCTGGAGTTCTTGCTTTTGTCTGGGCCAGATGTCCAGTGAGCTCCAGGAATCGACCTATGTCTACAATCCCCCACCCCCAGAGCTGGTATTACAAGCATGCATGACACAGCGACACACCCAGCTTTTTATGGGGTTCTGGAGATCTGAACTCAAGCCCTCATACTTGTTTGATAAACACTTTATCTACTGAGCCATCTACGCAGGTTCTAGCCGGTAAAATGTATTATCTTACTCTGTATCAGTACTGTGGGCTGAGTCCAAGCCCTCAGGCAGTAGCCTGTTCCACTACAGAGCCACATCCAGTCCTAGGCTGTTGGTTTTGCTTTTGTGCGTCCCTGTGGTTTCAGATGTGAAATGGGTGTTTTCGCTTCCAGGTGGGGCTGAAATGAGATGGTTCTCAGCACAGTGTCCGACATCTGATTTCCTGGTCGAGGTGGGAGAGACAGGTGGCCAGGGAGATTTCTCATTCACAAGGAAGGAGATGAACTGTCCCTTCCTCGGGAGGACAGTGCTTTTTATCTGTCTCTTGGACTCAGCTCCAGAATAGCCCCTTACCCTTAGTTGAAACCTCTACCAAGCTGGTAAAGAACAGACTAACCACAGTTAGCGGGGCTGAGAAATGGTGAGTGGGCTCCATCTCTGCTTCTCTCTGGGGTTCTGGTTCCTGGGCTCTTCTCTTCCTCCTCCGGTCACACCAACATTCTCCTCAATGTGGTTTGAGACAGACAGGCCTTCCCACCTACTTGACTTTGCACAAGGGCTGGCCAGTTGGAGGGCTGGGAAGCATTATTTAGTTAGACTCCATGATTAGGCCAAGGTTGAACAGATAACCAGGATGAACTAATCAGATATGACCTTGGGACTTTAGAAGGGGCTGGGGGAAGCAGAGCCCTCTCCTACTAGGGCCATCTGCTTCTCAGCATTGAGCCTTGAACACCACACAGGGGAAACCCTTCAACTGTATCCCACAAGCAGCCCTGGTGCTGGGATTCAGCAGCTTGAGGTGAGCCACAGGCAAGCCTGGATATTGGTTGTCTGTGTGGCTCAGAGCCAGGCACTGTCTAGTCCCAAAGCTCCATCAACCGTGGGCTATGGCCCTGTCCTATGGAGCACACATGCTCGCAAGGCCTGGGTGAGAGGCATGGCCTGGGTGAGAGGCATGGACTGAGGGCTGCTGATGTTCCCTCATAGAAAGAGGGAATAGTGGGCTGGAGATGGCTCAGTGGTTAAGAGCACTGACTGCTCTTCCGAAGGTCCTGGGTTCAAATCCCAACAACCACAGGGTGGCTCACAACCATCTGTAACCATCTTGGGTTTTCCACAAGAGCAGCCAGTGTTCTTAGCCACTGAGTCATCTCTCCAGCCCTGACTTGTCCTTTTTATTAGAGCTTTATTATAATTAGTAATAAATACTAACGCCATCCACAGGCAGACAGCAGCATGGCAGGGGAGGTTCAGAGGGATCAGGTCCATATGACAGACTGTGTGGTTCCTTCTTTAGGGTTCCAGAGAAATAGGAAAAGTGAAGAAAGTTGAAAAGTTTTTTTTTTTTGGGGGGGTGGGGTGGGCACGGTTGTTGTTAGAGTAGCCAGGGGGCATTTAGTTGAAGAATGTCAGATGATGCCTTCACCAGGGATTCATGGGCCAGGAAGGCAAGTATAGAGAGAAACTTCTTTAGTCATGCTAAAGTCAAGTCAAGACTGACTTACTGTCAGTGCAGTGTCTTATCATAGTTCGACCAATGTGGAGGAGCTTTACACATGTGGTCACCCAGGCTACCATCTTAGCTTCTAGCTTTAGGAAGAGGTCTAGTGACTCTCCCTATCCTTCCTTCCTTCCTTCCTTCCTTCCTTCCTTCCTTCCTTCCTTCCTTCCTTCCTTTCTTTCTTTCTTTCTTCCTTTATTTATTTATTTATTTATTTATTTATTTATTTATTTATTATATGTAAGTACAATGTAGCTGTCTTCAGACACTCCAGAAGAGGGCATCAGATCTCATTACAAATGGTTGTGAGCCACCATGCGGTTGCTGGGAATTGAACTCAGGACCTCTGGAAGAGCAGTCGGTGCTCTCAACCACTGAGTCATCTCTCCAGCCCCCTCCTTAGTGTTTTTTAAATGGCAATCCATCTCAGTGTCACCTTTGAGCCTTAAACTAGAATATTTCAGAAGGATGCTGATGATTTAGGGTAATGACCCACAGGAAGATCCACCGTGCCAGAGGTCACAGACATAGTGTCACGTCTGCAAAGGCCGACACTTGTGTCTGCCATCACCTGTCCCCAGCCTTCCAGGGATTAGACAAGAACCTGTTGTTAACAGGCTATAACCAGAACACTACTGCAGGGGGTACTGGGAAATGTTCACTGGCTTCCGGGCCTGCAATAGCAGGCCACCACAGAGACAGTTGAGTTCCTAGCAGATCCTCTGGCTCTGCAAAGTCTATAAAGGTCTTCTACTACCCTGGCATGTGCATGTACAATGGCATGTTCTATGCAACCCTTGGAGTCCTGGACAGGTGGCCAAATTCTCCTGTATCTGTCTGGTTATCTGGAAAATTGGAATGACGAAGTGCCTCTCTACAGGGCAGAGTGAGGCTGGTGTTTACTGTGTATGGCGAGCTGAGCACAGGCCCTGGTGCCTGTGAATGCCTAGCTCTGATGGCTGAATGACCACAGTGCTCTGGCCAGCAGCCTCAACCGCTTTGTTTAGCTGCCCCATTTCTAATGCCCTTTCTGTAAAGTGGAATTCTCCGCTGTGCTGGCCTAGGGGAATGAGGACCTGTCAGTCAGATTTTGGATGGTGCAACTAAATGGTAGCAAAGAACAGGCAGGGGGAAGCAAGGCCTATCTGGCTCGTGCTCTCAGAGATCTCCGCTCCCTTCAGCCCTGCTGTTTCTGAAGGCAGAAGAGTGTCAGGGACACTGTTTCTCACTTTATAGTAGCCAGGAATCAGAGGGAGAGGGGACAGAGTCAGAAAAAGATAAAGCCCCTGAGGACCTTGTCCCAGTGACCTACATCCTCCAGATAGTTCCAACATTGTGTCAGAGGTGCAGACAAAAGTCTCAGCATGTAATCTCTGGGGGACATTTCACAAGGAAACTCCAACAGGAACAGAGATTCGTTCTTCCATTCCTACTGGAACCAGGACCATGACGAAAGGACGCTCTTTCTTGTGCCACAGATGCAGTGGTCTACACTCCTGCTGCTGTGGTTTGGGCAGGGACCATCCCCAGGACAGTGCTCAGAGGGAGAGTCTCTGTGAAGGGCCTGGATCTTTGCTGGTTTAGGTTTGGTTTGGTTTTTGAGGCATGCTCTCACAGAGCCCAGGCTGACCTGGGGCTCACTGACTGAGCTCCGGCTGCTTCTGCCTCCTAAGCGCCAGGATGAAAGGCGTGTGCCGCCATCCAAGCCCTGTGCTTCCCTTTTAACTTGAAGAACAGTTTGTATTTTGCCTCATAGTTTCAGAGGGTCCAGTCCTTCAGGGCTGGGAGCACAGAGCCATCAGCACCATGGCAACCGAGAAGCAGAGGAAAAGGCTAGGGTAAGATGTTGGTGGATATGGCGCTCTCCTGTGGGGCCTACTGCGCCTCCTTGTAAGGTTTGTTTTTTTGGGGGGGGGGTGTTTTGTTTTTTTTTTTCCCGAGATAGGGTTTCTCTGTGTAGCCCTGGCTGTCCTGGAACTCACTCTGTAGACCAGGCTGGCCACAAACTCAGAAATCCACCTGCCTCTGCCTCCCAAGTGCTAGGATTAAAGGTGTGCGCCACCACCGCTCAGCTTCCTTGTAAGTTTTAAATCTCTGGCATTTTGTCCCCTGAGAACAAGCTGACTAATACATGGTGTGCAGCAACAGGAAAGTATTGGGACACATCAAGGTAATACCAGCACCAGGCATGTGGCACACGTGGGCCTCTGTGAGTCACAGGCCAGCTAAAGTGAGACCCTGTCTTGAAGACAAGGCAGTGCAAAAGGAAGCCATAAAATAAAATTAGTTTTAACTAGTTATAATACGTACTCTAGAATTCTTACTCAGCCTTATTAATTAAAGAATTTAGAGCAAAGAACTCAAGAAGGTAGACTTCAGAGAGCCAAATAACCCCATTAAAAATGGGGAACAGAGCTAAACAAAGAATTTTCACCTGAGGAATATCGAATGGTGGAGAAGCACCTAAAGAAATGTTCAATATCTTTAGTCATCAGGGAAATGCAAATCAAAATGATCCTGAGATTTCACCTCACAGTAGTCAGAATGGCTAAGATCAAAAAATCAGGAGAAAACAGGTGCTGGTGAGGATGTGGAGAAAGAGGAACACTCCTCCACTGCTGGTGGGGTTGCAAGGCTGGTACAACCACTCTGGAAATCAGTCTTGCAGTTCCTCAGAAAACTGGGCATGATACTTCCGGAGGACCCCGCTATACCACTCCCAGGCATATACCCAGAGGATTCCCTAGCATGTAATAAGGATACATGCTCCACCATGTTCATAGTAGCCCTATTTATAATAGCCAGAAGCTGGAAAGAACCCAGATGTCCCTCAACGGAGGAATGGATACAGAAAATGTGGTATATATACGCAATAGAGTACTATTCAGTCATTAAAAACAATGAATTCATAAAATTCTTAGATAAATGGATGGAACTGGAAAATATCATCCTAAGTGAGGTAACCCAGTCTCAAAAGAACACTCATGGTATGCACTCACTGATAAGTGGATATTAGCCTAGAAGCTTGGAATATCCAAGACACAATTCACATATCAAATGATGTCCAAGAAGAAGGGAGGAGTGGCCTCTGGTTCTGGAAAGGCTCAGTGTAGCAGTGTAGGGGAATATCAGAACAGGGAAGTGGGAAGGGGTGGATTGGGAAACGGGAGGGAAGAGGGCTTATAGGACTTTCTCGGGGAGGGGGATCCAGGAAAGGGGAAATTATTTGAAATGTAAATAAAGAATATATCGAATAAAACAAAAGAAGAATTTAGAGCAGGGCAGCTCTTGGGAGGCAGAGGCAGGTGGATTTTTGAGTTGAGGCCAGCCTGGTCTACAGAGTGAGTTCCAGGACAGCCAGGGCTACACAGAGAAACCCTGTCTCCAAAAACAAAAATAAAAAACAAACAAACAAACAAAAAAAGAATTTAGAGGGGCTGGAGAGATGGCTCAGTGGTTGAGAGCACTGACTGTTCTTCCAGAGATCCTGAGTCCAATTCCCAGCAACCACGGAGTGGCTCACATCCACCTGTAATGGGATCTGATGCTCTCTTCTGTCATGCAGACAGAGCACTCGTATACATTATATAAATAAATAAATAGTTAAAAAAAAGAGTTAGAAATGAACTTAGATGTTCAAGGACAAGTTTACTAGTGTTTGAGAGAGAAACACCTTAGACACCAGAGTAGGCAAGCTTTGAATCTTGGCAGCTACATGGAGAAAGAAGATGGAGAAGAGGAAGGGAGAAAGCCATGTTGTAAGCAGCCACGTGAACGGGGGCGGGTCGGGTGGGGTGGGATGGGATGGGGTGGGGTGGGGTGGTGACTTCAGAGGAAGTGTGAGGAAGCCCAGAGCATCAGGGAAAGCTTGCTTAGATGTTGAGAAAAGACTGGAAGGAAGAAAAGGAAGGGTGAGGCTTCTGGGAAGAGGGTCCATGATCTTACTAAGGGGATAATTACTCTTGCCTTCCAGAGGAGCGGATTCCTAGCTAGGTGACTGACAGGCCCAGCAGGATTAAGTCCTAAGAGATGAAGCAACAGCATGTAATGTTCCTTTTGGAACAGAATGCCAGGTCTTCACTCTGAGGCCAGAGGGAGATTCCATTCTTTTGAGGAAATAACTTTCCCTTAACCTGTATAGAGCCTTGCTATTCATCCAAAGTAGTTTCTGAAACTATTGTAACACACACTCCTTGAGAGGACAGACCCAAGGAGATGGGCTGAAACTGGGGAAAATATAGAACCCGTCTATACACAAGTCCAAAGCTGTGCACCAGAAGGGACCAGTTTCTGGAACAGAGTTTCAACCACACCTTTGCTTAAAGCTACAGGCAAGGTACTCATTTAGGAGGAAATTAGAAACCAGGAGCTCCCTTGTAGCATACTTGGCCAGAGAAATAAGGACATTTTCTGCTTCTCCCTCCTGTCCTCAACTGATGAAGACAGGGAAGGGGTAGAGGAGAAGGGAGACACTTCGGCACAGGTCAGGTTTGCCAGGTGGGTGTGGCAGAGGAAAGAACCCCGTGTCACAGCTGCTGTAACAAGGAGCCTCCTTGCTGATGGCTGAATGTCGCAGACCTCTACTTTGGCTCACCTGGAATTCCTGCCTGCAGGTGCTCTTCTGAGCGGTGACTCCATGAAGCTCATTCTGGTCATCTTGGCTGCCTGGGCCCCCTAGGAAGGGAAAGATTAGGGAAAGCACAATAGATCTTAACCCTGAAGAGGCTTGTGTCGCCTCTCTCTATTAGCCCATTCTGATGGTGGGCATGTTCCCCTCTATGGGATAAGCACCTGGGTTCTCAGGACTGGCAATTCTTTTGGCCCTTTACCACCTTCATTGGTACCTGACATCAAACTCAGGATCTCATGCAGGCATGTGAGCCCAGCACTCTAGCACCCAGCTATGCCTTCCCTCCATGTCTGTTGACATTAGTCAGATTCAAGAGGAATTTGCTGATCTGCCAGGACAGAGAAGTGACCCACATAGGAAGCCACCTGAAATGAGAAAGCCTAGCTCACTGCAGACTAGGAGGGGGGGACAGTCTCCTGGCAGTCTCAGAAAGGAGAAATGCACCCAGAGAGCAAAAGTCCCTACAGCATCTCAGCCAGGAAGGACAAGAGTGTTTTTCAGAATGAAATGAGGATGTGAGGAGGATAAATGGAGTCAGTGTGGGGTGCACACCTGTAACCCAAAATATTCAGTAGTCACAATCTGGAGAACTGCTGCAAAGTGGAGGAAGGGTCAGTCAGGCTACATGGAAAAATCCTCAACCCACCCTCAACCCACCCCCAACCCCCAATCCTGAAAAAGAAGAGAAGTGGAGAGTGGAGAAGAGGCAAAGAATCCTAGCCAAGGAGCTACCTAAGGTCAAAGAGCAGTTTTGATGGACCAAAGTGGAGGGCTTCAAACATCGGGCCTGGGGATACCTCTGACGGATGAGCACAGCCAGACACAGTGGTGGGGCTCAGCGGAAGAGAGGATAACGTAAGGTATCAAGTGAACAGGCTGGGTCCTGCCTGGAAAATGACCTTGAGTTCCGGGTCCTCCAGTCTCCCAGTGGCAGGGATCCTTGGGTAATTATGCACACCACCTGGCTCAGTCTATTCTTTGAAACACTTACAATGCATAGGTACTGAGACAGAAAAATGGACTGAGGGTCCACAGGGAAGTGATTTGGTTCACCGTAAGAATGATCGGGATGGGGAAGAGGCTGACAGGTGTTCTTGTTCAGCCAGGGGGGCTTCTTCAGCCTCTGGAGATGGACGAAGGCTAGCCCGCAGCACACTGCAGGAACCTTTGTTCCGATAAAACAAGCTGCTTATGAGCAGACACTCTTTCCCACCTTTTTGATGCAAGGCTGTTAGCCTCATCAGCACCGTAAGCGTATGCTCTAACAGCAAAGGCCACGTGGTTAGTCCCGCTCCTGGGTGCTGAAACCACTCGATTTGACTCCACCCCTCACAGAGACTACGCCCACAGCTATAGCCTCGCCCCCATGACCTCCAGCTCTCAGGTGTCCACTCTACAAGATTTCACCAGAATGACTGGCAGGGAGTCTGGAATCCGGTTAGACTGGATTCTCCCTGCCACCCTGCTGGCTTTGGAATTCAGCCACTTCAGTGAAACCGGGGAGAATGAGTCAGCCCTGCCGGACAAAGTAGCCTCCTCTTCCCTTCCCCCATTTCCTGTGTCCATCTTCCCCCTTCTACCTTTCGGTCTAAGACGCTGGGGACAAGCCAAGGTCACACAGAGTGAGCGACGGCTCTGCTAACTCTTTTACCTGCTTCCTTGTATGACTCTAAGAGTTTTTGAGAACAGGACTTGGGTCGATTAGAAGTCTCCCCACATCCAAAGCATCGAAGATTAGTATCCTTGAGATGTCACATGGGAGCTTACCCGCGATGACAACTCAAATATAGTTTATAGCTAATTGAAAGTCCTTATTCCGGCTGGCTGGGACTACACCCAAGTACTCAGGTAGCCAGAGCACAGCAAAAACCATTTCCTGGAATCTTGGCTGTTTGAGGGGGTTCTGTACATACAAGTAGTTCTTCTAACAGAAGCAAATGTAAGTTAGCTAGGACATCCTGACCTTGGCTTCCTAGAATAGAGTTGGGTAATCTTCCATGGGATTCTCCATCGAGGAGATCAGATTCTAGTTAAACCTGAAATGCCTCAGGAAGAATATAAGGTGGAGGAATCACTGCCGGGTCAAAGAGAAAGGAGATGTGCCCATGGTGGGCCATGGTATCCTGGGTAAGTAATCTCTGCCTCCTGCTTACCCTAAGCCTCAGCCTGCCTATCTGTACAGAGGGTCCTCTGCAGTGGAAGGGCCATCTCAAGGGCACCAGGCTGAAGTTGGACTTCTAGTGACCATGGCTTACCAAGAGAAAAGAGTCCAGCTCCTGAACTCAGGTTTTTCCATTCCCAGGCTGGAAATCTAGTCTTTCATTTTGACTTCACAGTATCTGGAACCTTTTTCTTTTTACATTATATCTATTTAATGTGATTGTGTGTGTGTGTGTGTGTACCATGGTGTGCGTGTGAAAGTTGAAAGACAATTTGTAGGAATTGGTTCTCATCCTCCACCACGTGGGTTCTGGGGAAGAACTCAGGTCAGCTGATTTGGTGGCATTGTCACCCAAGGAGTCATCACACTAGCACCGGAGTCTTCTTAAGCAGTACACTTGCTCTGTACCCAAAGGTACACAAAGGTAGTGTGAGCCGACACAGTCATTCAACAGACTTTCATCTGACTAGGCCATCGGCGCCCACTCCAGAGGACTCAGGGTTTACCTCTCCAGGGATCCCTTTACTGCTCAGGATTTGTAAGCAGGAGCCTTCTGTGCTGTTGGATTTAGCTTTGCAGTGTCATTTCTCAATACAGGGAATTAAAATGCCACCAAGATGCAGTGTTTGAAGGACTTACTAGCTCTAAGCCTCAGGTGGGTTGAGGAGCTCTGAGTTGGAGAGTTGATGTGTAACAGACTCATGGAAGCCTCTCTGATCAGGAGCCACATACCTAATCCACAGGCTTCTGTCCTTCCAGGCTGGAGAGGGACTGATCCTTGATGGACTCTTCCATCCCCAAGTTTCTCCCTTCCCATTGTATAAAACTTCAAGATCCCCCACGTCATGCTGTACAGTCTCTGATTCTGCAGAGACACAGTGGTCCTGATTTTTTTCTTTTTTCCTTTCTTTAAAAAAAGAATTTATTTATTTATTATATGTAAGTACACTGTAGCTGTCTTCAGACACCCCAGAAGAGGGCATCAGATCTCATTATGGATGGTTGTGAGCCACCATGTGGTTGCTGGGAATTGAACTCAGGACCTCTGAAAGAGCAGTGAGTGCTCTTAACCACTGAGCCATCTTTCCAGTCCCCTGATTTTTTTCTTTCCTTTTCTTTTTTTTTTAAAAAGATTTATTTATTTTATATATGAGTACACTGTAGATGTTTACAGACACACCAGAAGAGGGCATCAGATTCCATTACAGATGGTTGTGAGCCACCATGTGGTTGCTGGGAATTGAACTCAGGGCCTCTGGAAGAGCAGTCAGTTCTATTAACTGCTGAGTCATCTCTCCAACCCCTGATTTTTTTCAAAACAGGATTTCTCTGTGTAGTAGTCTCAGTCTCAGCTGCACTGGAACTCTCTCTGCCACCAGGCTGGCCTTGAACTCAGAGATCTGCCTGCCTCTGCTTCCTGAAAGCGCTGGGGTTAAAGGTGTGCACTACCACCACCTGGCTTCAATTCAGATTTAAAGAGTAATTCTGCTTCTGAAATAGTTGTCTACTCTCTTTTGTTTTCCAAGTTGCTGCCCTCAATTCCAATTAACAACGGTAAGCATGAAAGATGCTTTCTGAGCCACATACTGAAGGCACACAGATCCATTACTATCTTAAACTGATTCAATTAAGACCATTATTGTCCACGAAGGCTTTATATATGTGAAACCCATTTGCCCATGTTCAGGGTTTGGTGGTTCACACCTGCAGGATGAAGGAGCCAGGAGGACCAAGAGTCAAAGGTTAGCCTTAGCTGCATGAGTATATGACCAGTCCAATCTAAATGACACACTGTAACAAAAGAAAACGAGACAAAAGATGTTCAATTTGTTTAGTTTAAGCTGTTCTAGTATGTCCTAGTTATAACCCTGTTCATCCATCTGCATTTGAAGGTGCCAGGAACCCCAAAGAATGGAAAAGTGTCCTGGCTCAGTCTGTCAGAAGGCCACGTGGCCAGGGGTTCTACAGGCTTTGCTCCTGGCTGATACTGGGGATCAGCTGCTACAGGGCCTCTTAACAGACCACAGCCAGCCCCTGCCAGCCTCCAGGGATCCTGCAGAAAATAAGCAGTTGGGGATAGCTAGAGTATCTGAAGCCCTGGCCCTGCATCCAGTCCCTTCAGGGCATGTTTCCAACAGCCTATGTAGTAGGAGCAGTTTTCTCACCTGGGGCTGAGGAGCATTTGACTCAGAAAGTCACGCCTGTGACCCTAACACTCAGTGGGCACAAGCTGAAGAGCTGCTACAGGGTGGTGAGTCAGTCAGGGCTATGAACCCTGTCTCACCCCTTATCCACCCCTGAACCCCTTAGTCCTGCAAAAGAAAAAATAGAAATGGAGACTTCAAAAGGGTCAGAGAATCCATCTAAGGAAGGAGATGCCTGGAGGAGAGATTTCCTCATCAGAAGTCACACAGCTCATGGAAATATGAAGGGTTAGAGGAGTGCTTGCCCCGGCCGCTAGACTTCTGGGCGTACATTCTTGGAGTTCTTTAGCCCTTGGCCCCAGCTGAGGGTGCTGCAATTGTACGTATGGCAGAGGCCGTCAAATAAAATCATACTTGGGCTCAGAAAGCCTCGGGAGCTGCTGGTGTGCAACCTGAAGGCTCAGCAAAGGGTCTCACTCCGTCACTCTGTCTGGCACTGTAATCTAATCCCGAGCATATGGTATTCCAGCCTATTGGCCTCTCTGTGTTCTCATCAATATTTGAAGGCTCAGAACTGGCGCAGTGCCTGGTTCTGTGTGAACCTGGTAGCCTGGCCAGAGCTCTGTTCCTCAGGCCCTCGGGAACCCTCTGTGCCAAGTGTCTATGACTTGTTGGACTAGAAATGCAGGAAAGAAAGATAAGGATCCTCGAAGGAGTCCTGGTGAGGCCCCAGGATCTGTTGGCCTTGGGCGAGTTTCACCACCAGTGAGATGCTCTTGTGGTCTGGGAGACAAGTGCTACATAGACTCAACTTTGGCTTGTTGGAAGAAAAGCCCTCCTACAGATTCACAGAGCACTTTCTGGTTTTCCTTTTTGAGTGTGTGTGTGTGTGTGTGTGTGTGTGTGATGAACATCAGCTGTCATTCTCAATCAATTTCCACTTTGTTTGTTGTATGAGATGTGGCCTGCCTCTGAACCTGGAAGCTTATCCACTCCCCTAGGCTAGCTCCAGGCATCTTCCAGTCTTCTCCATCCTGTAGCACTGGCTAGAATTGTCGACTGGCATGCCTTGTACCTAACCTTTTAAATGGGTGCTATGGCTCCCGGCTCAAGTTCTCACCACAGGTCGCACTTTGCTGACTGGGCCATTACCTCAGGCCAGCCTCCACCTTCAATTATTTATTCATTCATTTATTCATTCATTCATTCATTCATTCATTTATTTATTTATTTATTTATTTATTTATTGTGGTTTTGGGGGTCAGCATGGGGCAAGATGATTCTCTGTGCTAGGAATAGAACACAAGGCCTATGACTGCTAGACTGGGCAGACACTCTAACTCTGACACATATTTCCACCATTCCCTCCCCAAAATCCTTTTTGGGGCCTTGCAGGTAGAATTGCTGATAGAGGAAAAGCCCGTGTTTAGGTGGACTCTGTGTATTTCTACAGTCCCGGTCTTCCCAAAGACAGTAGGAACACCAGTCTGGCTCTTTGTTTGGACAGAAGCAGCAGCCACAGAACTGTGAGACATGGTGCAGAGACTCAGTCCCCCTCCCTGCCTCCCACGGCCCATCAACCACTTAATGCACAGTCTTCAGAATTCAGCACCCACCACAGCTCTGGAAACACTTCTTTGGTCCTTTTGTTCCAAAAGAAAAGGTGAAGCTTCCGCCAAGCCCTGGTCACTTGTGCACAGGCACTGACACTTTGGTAAGCAGATGACACACTGCGCTGTATACTGTCCACGTCTCTTCTTACACACCATTTCTGCCTTGGCCACAAGATGCTACAACTGTATTCATTATTCATCTTGGAACACTGGTCTTAGGAGAGAGGCTGAACCAGTAGCATATTGCAGGCAACAGTAGCCATGTTTCCTGCACACCATGAGCTAGCAGGTGTCCCTCTGTTCAGTTCTCTGGACCACCCGGCATACCTGGTGATCTAGTCCCTATTTCACAGCTGAAGAAACTGAGGCTGGGCCAAAAGAATTCACAGCTAGATTCATTCAGCAAGTATTGCTAAGGGTTGACAAACACTAGGGCTCCTTTGCTTTCTCAGTGGCTCCAGTCTGGTGGGAAGACAATACACAACCACCAGGGGCGAGGAGAGGAGGTAGGGTGGGCACTTTGCCCATCTAGATTAGAGCAGGAGCCAGAAGATCTGCTTCCTGTACCCATTCTGCCAAGCCCTCTGGTGGGCACATAGATGCTACAGAGATGTGTGGAAAATGGCCCCTACCTTGTACTTAGAGAGCGACTTTAACCTGGCTTAGAGCTCGTAAACGGCCCAGTTCCTGCAGGTGCTGGACACTTGGGTTCTTTCCACTTTTTGTCAATAATAGATGTGGCAATGGGATATTTCATGCATGGGAAATTTTGTTTCTGAGAACTTCTCCTTTTTAACCCTAAAACATGTTTATTTATTTACATACTTGTTTTTTGTGGCGGAGGCATGTGAGAGCTATAGTGTGTATATGTGGGTCGGGGGACAGACAATCTGTGGGAGTTGATTTTCTCCTTCCACCATGTGTGTCCTGGGTGGAACGCAGGGCTTTAGGCTTGGAGGCATGTGCCTCTGCCGAGCCACTTTGCTCATCCCTGTCCTTGTGTTGTTGAGATGGGTCTTATGTAGTCCAGGATGACCTCAGATTTGACAGGAGCATGGTGGCCTTGAATTCCAGATCCTGCTGCCTCTACCTTCCAAGTGCCAGGGATTACAGCTATGTGGCACTACTCCTGGTTTCTGGAAACTGTTTTTTGTTTGTTTGTTTGTTTTATTATTTATTTTTATTTGTTCATTTATTTTTTTGAGACAGGGCTTCTCTATGTAACCTTGGCTATTCTGGAACTCATTCTGTAGACCAGGCTGGCCTTGAACTCAGAGATCTGCCTGCCTCTACTTCCATAGTCCTGGGATTAAAGATATGCACCTCTATTTTTTAATTAAAAAATTTTTTTATTGGTGTATGTGAGGCATGTGATGTGCTTGGGAAAGTCAGAAGACAAATTTGGGGAGTTGGCTCTCTCTTTCCACTGTGAGTTCCAGGGACAGAATTCAGTTCTTCAGGATTGGTTCCAAGTGATTTTACCAACTGAGCCATTTCCTTGGCCCAGCTAATATTTTCCCCTGGGACAGAGTTTTTCAGCTCAAGGGTTATGAATGTACTTAAAAATATTGCATAAACTCTGAAATATTCTGCCAGGTGAATGCCTTCTCAGACTCTTAAAGGTTCCCAAATGCACCCCAGGAATGCTGTCCAATGTCTATGGACACAGTTACCTTTTTATGCAAGCCTATTTTTTTTCCAGTATTAATCTGTGTCAAGTTCAGGGTGGAATTGATCACTCTGGTGCCTAAGATGCGTTAGGGTTTTGTTGGTTTTGTTTTGTATTTGAGACAGTGTTTGTCTGTGTAACCTTGACTGTCCTGAGACTTGCTCTATAGACCAGACTGACCTTGAACTCACAGCTTCCTGCCTCTGCCTCCCAAGTGCTGGAACTAAAGGCATGCGCCAGCATTGTCTAGCTGCATTAGGGTTTTTATTGCAGCAATGAATACCAAGACCACAAGCAACTTGGAGAGGAAAGGGGTTTTTCATCTTACAACTCAGGTCTCCCTCTATCACTGAGAAAGCCAGGTTGGGAACTCAGGGCAGGAACTAAAGCAGAGATCATGGAGGAGTGCTGCTTACTGGCTTGCTCTCCTGGTTTGTTCAGCTTTATGAACAACCCAGGACCACCTGCCCAGGGGTGGCTGCCCAGAGTTGGCTGAACTCTGCCATGTCAATCGTTAATCAAGAAAAATGCTCACGGTATGCCTACAGGCCAGTTTTATAAAGGCATTTTACTAAGTTTCCTCTTCTCAAATGACTTGTTTGTGATTTTAACAAGGAAATTTACTGCAACCCTTTATCCCTGCCACGAGCTAGGCTATTGTCATTTGACAGAGAGGGATACGCTTAGGCCACAGTAAGTCACCTGCTTGAAAGCAGATGCCAAGGAAGTAAAACGGGCAAGATTTGTACCCAGGCTGCCAGGCTCCAAGGCTGAACCTCTCCCTTGCTGTGATATGCAGGCTCTAGAGGGGAAACTTGTGCCTCCAGAGCAACCTTGTGACAGGAGTGTAGAACTTGGTTCACCCTGGCCTTCTTCAAAGTAGGCACCTGCGTGTGGCATAGGTCCATCACAGGAGCTCCACCTAACTACAGAACTGCCACAGATGCTAGTAACAGGGACCTATCCTAGAGCCAGTCCTTGCTGTCCAGGCAGGCAAAGCTGGTTCCAGCCACGTGGCTCTAGTTGATTGGACTAGGCCTGGGCACTTGACTCAAGGGCACTGAGTCTCAGTCTGGCTACACATGACAGGACAGACAGACAGGAGTTAGATGCATCAGCTCCTCAGGCCCACATCCCTTTTTGTGATTTGGAAAGCTTGGAATGACAGAGGGTAGAAACTGCTTAAGTGGCCCTGAATCAACCCCATAGCCTCATTACCTAGGTTTAGATCCAGGCTATCATTTCCTAGTTGTGTGGTCTTGGGTGAGTTCTGCTCTGTGTTTGTGTGGGTGGGTGGGGGGTGGGCTGTGTGTGAGTGCACATGTGGGTGTGTCTTCACATGTGTGGAGAGACGAGCAGGCATTCTCAGGTGATATTCAAGTGTTGTCTGTCTTGTTCTTTGAGACAGGGTCTCTTCCTAGCCTGGAGTTGGCTAGGTTGGCTGCTAGTGAGCCCCAGAAATGCGCCTGACTCTGCCTCCCCAGCTCTAGGACAATAAGCACATGCTACCACACCCAGCGGTTTTCTTTTTATTGTTGTTTTGGGTTTTTTTGTTTGTTTTTGAGACAGGGTTTCATCTGTGTAGCACTGTCATCCCGCAACTTGCTCTGTAGACCAGTCAGATCTCAAACTCAGAGATTCACCTGCCTCTGCTGAGTACTGGGATTAAAGGCATATGCTAGCATTGCCCGGCCTCCTTATTTGCTTGAAGCTATGATGAAAGTGACAGATTCATTAAGGCAATTTCATAAATGCCGTTAAGGTTTCCCCCTCTCATATGTGTGTGTAGTCTAGATAGAGTTTTACTCTGGCTAGAATTTTTATGCGGGTCACATATGTTCATGCCCTTCCCAAGTTTTGACTACTGGGAGCCTTTCCGACCCTTTCACTGGAGTGACCTCTTACTGCCCACGGAAGCTGTGCTCCCAGGAAGGCGCCTTGTGGGTTCTCAAAGTCTAAACCAGAAGAGGTCAGAGAAAAAGCTACTGCAAATTACAGAGCTCGCCTCTCATGTCTGGAGCAGCTCCCCCCTCAGCCAGCTCTCCAACATTCCTCAGAGATTATGGGGACCAGCATGAGGACAAAGGGCCAGTCCCCTTCGAAGGCCAGTGACACGGCCCCACCTCCACGTGGGCTGGTGTTTTCAAAGTCCTCCGTTTCCTTATCTAAAGGCCTTCCTGAATGGAGACCTTGATTTCTTAGCCTTTCTAGCATCCAGTGGTACTCCTAGGCCAGGCCTCCTTTTTTTCCCCTACTTCTCTGGGGTTCAACTCCAGGCCTAGCTCCACGGGATCTTCCAAGGTCTCCTTTCATTTGCACTTTTGTTTTCAGACAGGGTCTCCCTATGGAACTTGGACTGCCCTGAAACTTACTGTGTACACTAGGCTGGTCTTCAACCCACAGAGATCCACCTGCCTCTGCCCCTCAAGTGCTGGGATTAGAAGCGTGTGCCATTACACCCAGATAATTTGCACTCTTTTGTTCAGTATGATCATTTTTCGGAGAGTAAGTCCAGATAAGAACCTACTGTTTTTGAAGAATTTTTGGCTTCCAGCAGACTGAAAACCCACAAAGAAGCCATTTTCTGCGTGCTGGGCTCTGGATTTCCTAGACCTTTGGCAGCTGGGGAAACCTTTCTTCCTAGTTATACCCCACAACACAGACCTGTAGTTTTTTATTGTTTATAACCTCAATTACTTCCTGGAAGGACTGAATGATGAGACCAAAGAATGAGACAATGTGTGGGCATACGGCGTAGGGGCCTTGGCCCCCTTCCATGCCCTAGGGCAAAGGTACGTTAGTCATGGTCACGCGACTGGACAGCCGGGAAGGGGGTGGTGGTGCAGATGACAGCGTCCACAAAGCCAGGAATCGCGAATCAAGCACCTTTGGCCAGCATTTCTGGCGGCTGTTGAGGCCAGGCTGTTAGGAAGATATATTGAGAATCTAGCTGACATCCTCAGCACCACGGACAGGGAAACTGAGGCAGCAAGCTTGTAGAGGGAGGCTTCTCTCTGAGCAGAGAGCGCAGCCAGCTGGCAAGTGGGTGTGTGGCCTTGACCCAGTCTCTTTTTGATATTAGAACTGCAGATGGATAATGCCTCCGGCCGGGAGTTGTATCAGGCATGGATGCATCTCCAACAGCGCCTGGGCACTGCTGTAAAAACGTACCCACGGAGCTCCTTCAGGAGCTGCCTGGCCCCAAGGTCACGCGGAAAGAGCAGCCAGCCTCCAAGACACCAATTTCCTGTTAGCTCCTGCAAAGCCCCCGGGGCCTTTCAAATCGCCACTTTCAGACCTGGGGGCCTCAAAGCAAAGTTTCCCTTTCAACGCCCACTCTAAGGTCTGCCAAAGCTGCCCCGGCCTCGCCTCTCCTGCCCTAAGAGGCCCGAGTCCGCAAAGGCGCCACCTTGTGAGGGCAGGCAACCGAGGTAGCCGGTCTTTCCAGGACCCTCGCGACCCCCAGACAAGGCCCCGCCCCCGGTGCGCCGGCCCCTCTCTCACCGTGGGCTCACCGCCTGAGGCGAGGAGGGGCAGTGCCGCAACCAATGGGAAAGCCGCGTGGCGAGGGTGGCGGCGGTTGTGATGCGCCACAGTGTCCAATCAGCGGTGAGCGCGGGGGCGGGCCGTGACGCTGGGCTCTCCGCGTGCGGCGCTGTAAAGGAGCGAGCGCCGCGGCCCACTATAGCAGTCGCCCGCCGTCAGCCTCCCGCGCTCCTCTCTCGTTACCGCTGCCTGACGTCCATTGCTGCCTCTCCCCTCCATCGCCGACGTCGCCTCCCCGCGCGCTCCCACAACCGCCGCCCGGCCGGTCAGTGAAGCCGGCGAGCCATTCCCCTGGCCGGCCCCCAGAGGCGGGCATCCAGCCGGACCCTGAGTGTGGCCCTCTTGTGCTGTGGCCGCCCGCGCCTTCTCGGCCGCTTATCCAGCATGAAAACCAAGTTCTGCACCGGGGGCGAGGCCGAGCCGTCGCCGCTCGGGCTGCTGCTGAGCTGCGGTGGCAGCGCTGCCCCGACGCCCGGCGTTGGGCAGCAACGCGACGCCGCAGGCGAGCTGGAGTCCAAGCAGCTTGGTGGCCGGTCTCAACCTCTCGCGCTGCCGCCGCCGCCGCCACCGCCCCTGCCGCTACCCCCGCCGCCATCACCGCCGCTAGCGGACGAACAACCCGAGCCCCGGACGCGGCGCAGGGCCTACCTGTGGTGCAAGGAATTCCTGCCCGGAGCCTGGCGGGGCCTTCGCGAGGACCAGTTCCACATCAGTGTCATCAGGTCGGTGGCTGCGGCATCGCGCGGGGGGTGGGGGGGTTAGGCGGGAGGGCGGGGCGGGGCGGCGGCTGGGTGGAGGTGATCGCAGCGCCGGAGTCCTGAGCACACACCCCGCAGCGCGGAAGGCCGCCTGCGGGCGAGCTTTGAGAAAATGTGAGCTGGGATTCTGGTCCCTTGCGGAAGAACAATACTTGTAGTCACACAAGTACATTCTGTACCAAAGCTCAAAATAGATGTGTCTAGGAAGCCGTTTCCCTACGAGGGCCTTGAATGAAAAAGGGATGTTGTGGCTGGGCTTATTAAAAGAGGGAGGAAAAGTCCCCGGGTAACTTTTCCTTGTAGTGCTTCTAGTCGGTAATTTGATCACAACCCGCTCTCCCTCCAGAAATTCTCCTTTGGCACTCAGGGAGGCAGAGGCAGGCCGATCTTTGTATTTTCGAGGCCACTTTGGCCTACAAAGTAAGTTTCAGACCAGCCAGAGCTACATAGCAAGACACTGTCTCCAAAAGAGGTAGAAGGGAGTTGATGTGTGTCAGTGGAAGGTAGCAGTCACTCACTCATCTCCTTCTGAGGCTCTTAAGTCTTCGTGTACCTGCGTTACTGGCCAGCGTCTGGAGGTGTGGCTCCACAAAAAAATCGTGCAATAAAAAGAATTCCTCCTCCTTTGAAAGATCTCTTGTGGGCAGAATGTGAACATCCTAGGTATTGGAGCCTGGCCTTGGGGTTCCTGTAAGCAAGCATATTCTCTCTCTCTCTCACTCACACACACACACACACACACACACACACACACACACACACACACACCATGTAAACCAGCTAGCTGGTCTCAGACTCAGAGAAATCCACTGCCTCCTGAGTGCTGGGATTAAAAGCGTCTGCTACTATGCCTGGTGTTCCTCACTCCTTTAACATTGAAATACATATTTCACCTTAGATTAGAAAAGTTTTTCATGTATTTAGACTTAAAAGAGAAATGTAACTGTACCTTTGCCATTTTTGCACAAGTGCTTAGCATTCAGTATTGAATACGGGTTGGGTTTTTTTTGTTGTTGTTGTTTTTTGTTTTTTTGTTTTTTGACCTTTAAAAACCCATTTGGTCATTTTTCTACCAGTTTCTGTTTGATTGGTTGACCCGGTTGAGTGCCAAGTGTCTAGAAACTGGCTGGCTGGCTGCCATCAATCCTCAAATCCAGTTCTAGTCATTTGATTCCTCTTCCATGCCCAGTCTTTCACCAGAGTCATGAATGCAGCAAAATTAACTCTTTGGATGGACTGCACTTCCACTTCGCTTTTCATTTTTCAGGTCCCTCATGAATATGAGGATATGTTAGATATGACTGTGAGCAGATATTTAAAAGGTAGTTGGTAGGAAGTGGAAAAAGAAGGCCACAGATAGTTCAATCATTGTTGAATGTCCTAGAAAAAATTTCCTCAAACTTTCCCTGACAGATTTGGCAGTTCTCACCAAGAGAATGGTAGAGATTATTGTGGCACATTCTTCTCCCTATCCAGTAAAGCTAGGCCTGAGGGGATGTGCTTGTTCTACATTTGGGAGGGGGAGGTAGAAATATCAAGAGTTAAAGGCTAGCCTGGGCCACATACATAGCAGGTTTGACATTGGAGGCCAGCCTGGATTACATGAGCCCTTGTTTCATCAAACCAAACCCAAACTCTAGAGGAATGACTTGCCCAAGGTCCATTGATGGCTCTAGTGGTCCCCTCTTCCACATTGGCCCTGGGGTCTGTTTGGACAGCCCTGCACCCAGCCTTAGGCCTGTTTGTGGTTGTCTCCGGGGACTGTGCCACTCATCAGTTAAATCTGTTTTGCCTAAACCAGTCATTGCAAAAGTATGGAGAATGTTTTGGGGTTTTCTTTTTTTTCTTTTTTTTCTTTTTTTCTCTAGGAGTTAGTCTTGAAGACAGGGCTTTCCTTTTGGACTGCAATATCTTTTTTTTTTTTTTTTTTTTGGTTTTTTGAGACAGGGTTTCTCTGTGTAGTCCTGGCTGTCCTGGAACTCACTCTGTAGACCAGGCTGGCCTCGAACTCAGAAATCCGCCTGCCTCTGCCTCCCAAGTGCTGGGATTACAGCTGTGCGCTGCCACGCCCGGCTGCAATATCTTTTAAAATGTGGCATGCTGTAAACATGCAGGATAGTCTGTGTTATAGAATATGTTGAATAAGGAAAAAATGTGATTTAGGATGCAGGGAAGCGGGTGGTAACTAACTACCTTTAAGTTAGTGGCCTGGCTGTTACTTTTTCTCGGTCCAGTCCATCTGCCTGGTTTATCCATCTCAGTGCATTCAGCCCGTCCAAGGTTTAACCTTTTGGCTCCTCCCCACTTCAGAATGTACTTTCTATCCTTGTCATAACAGTAGTCAGGTCCAACCCCTTCATCCTATTTACTCTGTTCCCCAGAAGTCTCTCTGTTGTGGTCTCTAAGACCTGGGACAGCTCAGAAATACCTTTTGTTTAGTCACATGGTACCAGGAGGTTCCCGGGCATCTAAGCGTTTTATATGCACTACCTTCTATCTGGCTCTTCTCCATCCTATTGCTGTGGGTTTCTCAAATGTAATCCATTGCTTCCATGACTTTTGTAGCTAGGAAATAAAACCTAAAATTGTTTGCAAGATCTAAACTTGGGCTCCAGTCTACCTGGAACTCTTTTGTTACTCTTCTAAAATGGCCCTTCCCCCAACCACAGTGACTGGACTCCTTCCACTGGGCCCAGTGCTTCTGAATGAGCTTTGTGTTTCAGTACCAGGCCTTTCTTTGCCCTACCCTCTGCTTGGCAGTCCTTTCCCTGATGATTGCTTTTAAAATTCCTGCTTCAAGGCCTTACTCAGGGAGAACCAGAAAGAGAGAACACCTACCCCATCTATATTTCCTTTCTAGGCCTTCAGAGCTACAGGCCTTGACATCAGTATTTAACATGCTTGACTGTGGGCTTGTTTCTACTTTGTGGTAAGACTGATTCCTGGACAATATTTCACATTCATCACTTTTTGGGTTATGGTCTTGTGTACGTTTGGCTTTCTTTTTAGTCTTTTTTTTTTTTTTGGTGGGGGTGGTTGGGCAGAGTCTCACTCTGTAGCTCAGCCTGGCCTCAAACTCACAGTAATTCTCTGTCTCAGCCTCCAAAGTTGTGCAATTACAGGTATGAATCTCTGAGCCTGGTGTTTTTTTTTTTTTTTGTCTTTATTTTTTTCAGTATCAAGCCAAAGCATGCACTCAACACCTGGCCTTGGATCTTGCCTTCACTATGTTAAGTCAAAAAATATCATCAGACATAGCATCATCTGGACCTTGTGTTGGTGTTGATGTGCAGAAATTTTACTGTTTTGCATTTGACATTTAGGTGTGTGATTCATTTGAGGTTTATCTTCTTAAAAGTGTTTGTTTCTGGATTCTTTTATGCGTGGATGTCCAGTCCTTTCAACACTAGTTGTCAGAAATACTATTTTCCTCTGTGGTATGGCTCTTGTCTCTTGTCAAAGATTGCTTCCATTTGTGGGCTCTCTGTTCTGTTGATCTGTGTGCCAATTCTGTCAAATTCTGCACTTGTATTGATTATTGTGGGTTTTTTCCCAGGTTTATTTTTATCAACATTTTTTTCCTTTAATTTTTTTGAGACATAGTCTCACTGTATATCTTTGATTGGCCTAGAACTCACTATATAGACTAGATTAGCCTTGAACTCACAGAGATTTTGGTCTCAAGTGCTGAGATTGAAGGTATGCACCACCGGGTGGTGGTGGCACACGCTTGTAATCCCAGCACTCTGGGAGGCAGAGGCAGGCGGATCTCTGAGTTTGAGGCCAGCCTGGTCTACAGAGTAAGTTCCAGGACAGCCAGGGCTACACAGAGAAACCCTGTCTTGAAAAAAACCAAATCCAAAGGGAAAAAAAAAAGAAAAAAGAAAAAGAAGGTATGCACCAATAAACCTGGCTTTTATTTTTTTATTTTTTATTTTATGTGTATGAGTAGTTTGCCTGCATGCATTCATTCATGTACATGTATGCACTATCCATGGAGACCAGAGGAGGAGGGTATCTGATCCCTTGTAACTGGACTTACAGGTGTTTATGAGCTACTATAATGATACTGGGAACAGAGCCTGGGTGTTCTGTAAGACTAGCAAGTGGTCTTAACTGCTAAGCCTCCCTCCTTAATTATTGTAGTTCTTCTTTTTTTAATATTTATTTATTTATTTATTTATTTATTTATTTATTTATTTATTTATATGTAAGTACACTGTAGCTGTCTTCAGACACACCAGAAGAGGTCATCAGATCTCATTGTGGATGGTTGTGAGCCACCATGTAGTTGCTGGGATTTGAACTCAGTACCTTCGGGAGAATAGTCAGTGTACTTAACTGCTGAGCCATCTCATCAGCCCCAATTATTGTAATTCTAAAGGGTGATAGTGTTAGCTCTGATTCTTTTCTTCATTTCCCAAACTTGTGTTGGCTAATCTGTCTTTTTTGCCTTTTTATAAATGTTATAATTTATTTGTTGATTATCTGGATTTCTTTTCTGCATTCTATTTTATTTTGCTATAGACTCCTCAGTAGTATAAAAGAGGAGTTTGCATCTCTATTAGTAAATAGGATTCCTTTTCTTTAATTAAAAAATAATTTGTATTTTATGAGTGTTTTGCTTGCATGTATGTATATGCACCACATGCTTGTGGTTCTTTGTTTTAAAGAAAGACTTACCTCAAGTCCTACAAATGCTTGGACCCCAGGCCCACTTGCCTTGCCTGTGGTTCATGGTGCTTCTCCCATGGGATTCAGCCCTGGGAGTTGAGAGGCCAGTGATTGAACATGATTACAATAAGCCCATTTTTGGACCCCCCCCCCTTCCCCCTGTTAAAGGTTTATTTCTCTGTGTGGCCCTGGCTGTCCCGGACTTACTCTGTATACTGGGCCGGCTGTAGACTCAGAGATCCAACCACCTGTGCCTCCTGAGTGGTGGGATCACTTCACAGCCCAGCAAAGGTTTATTTTTAGTGGTGTGTGTGTGTGTGTGTGTGTGTGTGAGAGAGAGAGAGAGAGAGAGAGAGAGAGAGAGAGAGAGAGAGAGAGAGAGAGAGATGCATGCTTGCTTACAGCAAAGTCCAGAAGGAGCTGGAATTACAGGCAGTTGTGAGCTGCCTAATGTGGATGCTGGGAACTGAACTGAGATCCTCTGCAAAACAGCAAGGTGCTCTTAACTGGACATATCACACTCTAAGCCTCCTCTTTCAAAATAGTTTTGAATGTACTGTTAAGAGGTCTGCAGGCTGAGGAGTAACCGCAGTACTGCCTGAAGTATCCCCCTCCCTTTCTTTGCTTGCTTACTTGCTTCTGTGTAGCCCTGGCACCCAAGTTCTGGGATCTTAGGTACACACTTGCATACCCTTTCATCCCTGAAGTTGTGAATTGTTCACACACAGCTTCTGACAGTTTGTCAGTTGTGAGGGCTGTCCTATACTAGGTGCTGTACAGGTTTCTGCTCTGCTTTGCCAGCCTGTCTACTTACTTTTTGGGGAGAACTCTGCTTGCAACCTCACCTCATTGATAAATCTAAGAAGAGCTTTTCCTTGTTTGGATTGAGTGGCTCTTTCTGTTATGCCATACTGGAAACTAGAAATCTGAATGTTGCATCATTTTTTATTTTGGGTAGGGTTCTGGCTGAGTGGTACTTAGGTACTGTTGGTTGAAACAGTGTAGGTGTGTTTCCTTTCCTTCTGCCTTCTATGCCCTTGTGCCTTGTCTCTTGACTTGTCCAGTTTCTACACTGATGCTTTTGTTCTGTTGTTGATTTTTAATTAATTAGTTAATTATTAGTATTATTGTTGGTTTTTTGAGACAGGGTTTCTTTTTTTTTTTTCTTTTTCTTTTCTTTTTTTTGGATTTGGTTTTTTTTGAGACAGGGTTTCTCTGTGTAGCCCTGGCTGTCCTGAAACTCACTCTGTAGACCAGGCTGACCTCAAACTCAGAAATCCACCTGCGTCTGCCTCCCAGAGTGCTGGGATTACAGGCATGCGCCACCACCGCCTGGCTGAGACAGGGTTTCTCTGTGTTGTCCTGAAACTGCCCTGGAACTTGTATAGACCAGACTGGCCTCGAACTCACAGAGATCCACTTACCTCTTATTTCCTGAGTGCTGGGATTTGCCACCACTGCTTGGCTATTTATTTTTGCAACAGGGTCTTACTATGTAGTCCTGTCTCTGGCCTTGAACTTGCTGTGGAGACCAGGCTGGCCTCAAACTCAGAAATCTTCCTGCCTTTGCTTGAGTGTAGAGGTAATGCCTGTACCACCATACCTCATTTTTGCTGGCCTTCCCTTCCATTGGAGCCTTGGCAGCCAGCTTCTCTCTAGGATTCCTGTCTTTTAAGTCAGGGAGGCCCTTATTTTTAGTTTTTTATACAGAGATTGTAATCTGTCTTTCACAATGCGCTTTCTAATCCTTCTCATTATGTTTATTAGTTTTTCAGTAGCCTCCGGGCTGATGACAGAATACTTACAAAGTAAGGACTGAAGGATGGGTGGAGTCTAGAGAAATGAGACTCAGTGGTTAAAAGTACTGGTTACTGATGGCCATTTGTAGCTCTAGTGTGAGAGAGAACCTGACATTCTCTTCTGACTTCTTTGGACACCAGGCATATACTCTGTGTACATACACACAGACAGAACATATCCTGTAGACATAGGATAAAAGAAATAGATCTTCTTTCTCTTTCTTCCTTCCTTTCATTCTTTTATAAGGACTGGGAGGTTAGCTCTGTGGTTGGGCTCAGAGGGATATCTATGGGACTATTCTGTGAAACAGCGAGAGTACTCCTGAACCCTGAAAGGTGGAAAAGTAGGTCAAAGTCAGGCGACTCTATATTCAAATATTTGACCATAATCACTATCCCTTTTGGTTTACTTTTAAAAAGTATATGTGTATGCATCTGTGTAGAATCTAGAAGTCAATATTTAGCTTTGTCTTTAATCACTTTTCATCTTTTTTAATGATTTATTTTTATTTTATGTGCATTGGTGTTTTTGCCTGCTTATATGCCTGTGCGAGGGTGTTGGGTCCCCTGGAACTGGAGTTACAGACAGTTGTGAGCTCCCATATGGTTGCTGGGAAATGAATCCATGTCCTTTGGAAGAGCAATCAGTGCTCTTAACCATTAAGCCATCTCTTCAGCCCTGCACCCTATATTTTAGATAGGGTGTGTTACTAAATGTACTAAATGTCACCAATTTGCCCAGACTGGCTAGTCAGCAAGCCCAGAGGGTTCTGTGTCCTGTGCTTCCCAGTGCTGGACACGCACACATACACACACACACACCCCCACACACACCCCTATGAATTTGTTTTAGACAGGGTCTCTCTGTGTAGCCTGGATTGGCCAAGAATTTACTATATAGATCAAGCTGGCCTCATATCTATAGAGATCAACCTGCCTCTGTCTCTAAAGCACTGGGATTAAAGGGATGTGCCACTACACTTAATTAGCAAATTTTATTTTTGAGACTTATGTAAATCTGGATGGCTTCACATTTGCTGACTTTAGACTGATTTGAGATTTTTGAGTATTTTTTTTTGTTTTTGTTTGTTTGTTTTGTTAGGGTTGTTTGTTTTAATTTTTTATTTTCTTTTTGTAAAGGGTCTCACTATGAAGCCCTTGAACTCACAAGAGATCTTCCTGCCTCTGCTTCCCAATTGCTAGCATGAAAAGGTTATGTCACCTGTTCAAGAAATGCATATTAGTAAGTTCTCATAGCTACCACTACATGTGTGCCAGCTTCCAGGTGCTCAAGGATGTTTTAATATAGGGCATATGCAGAATAAGTAAGTCAGGGTTATTTGGGTTATTCCTAGGATTGTGAAAATTTAGTGCCAGTATTTCATCAGATTCCACTCCCTCTTATATGTGGAAGATACGTATCATCTATGTGAACTTTTCAGAGCAGCCAAACATGAAAAGAGTTTTCATAGCCAGCCTTACTTGAAGGGTAAATAGGTTGCCAAGGTTTGAGAAACTGCCAGTATTTGATTTCCCTGTACTTTGATAGCAAGGTGACAGGTTCCCTGTGCCTGCCAGTGCTTGCTGCAGAAGGAGCAATGATTTAAGACAAAGCTGTGGTGTCTCATCCTAAAGGGCTTTGAAACTGATGAGACAGAAGGACATTTGTTTACAGCTGCCAAGGGCATGGCCATCTTGTTTTCTTTTTCTCCACTCTTAAGTCTCTTGGGTGATTGATATTTGCTGCCCTTAAGCTGACACTGCCTTTGAAGTCAGAAGACAGGTCTCTGTTTACCTCCCACAGGGAACAGGCAGTTTTCTTCCTCTCTTGAAGACTTGAGCACAAGTTGGGAGACAGAAGCAATTGAGAGAGGCTAGCCAATTCTTGGGTTTTTTTTTTTTTTAATTTGTTTGTTTGGTTTGGTTTTTGAGGCAGGGTTTCCTGGCTCTCCTGGAACTCACTCAGTAGATCAGACTAGTCTCAAACTCACAGATCCACCTGCCTCTGCTTTCCAAATGTTGGGATTAAAGGCATGTGCTACCCAGTTGAAACACTAGTAGTAGTAGTAGTAGTAGTAGTAGTAGTAGTAGTAGTTCTTCTAAATAAGATCATACTAGTTTTTAAAGATTTATTTATATTTATTTAATATATATGAATGCTCTATCTGCATGTACACCTGAGAGCATCAGACCCCATTATAGATAGTTGTGAGCCACCATGTGTGGTTGCTGGGAATTGAACTCAGGACCTCTGGAAGAGTAGACAGTGCTCTTAACTGCTCCAACCTGAAATTCTAGTTCTTTAAAGTGAAAAACAAACAAAAAACCCCAGTAGTTATAAATGTAACCCAAGAATTAATTTTTTATTAGTATTCTTGGCTGGCCTAAAACTCACAGTGATCTACCTGGCTCTGCTGTTCTTTGCTGTTTTGTTTGTTTTTGGCTTCAGTATCTTGTGCTTGCTATGCTATATTGGGACTCATGTTTATTGTAAAATGCTATACAAGATTCTGATAAGTTTGTGGGTTCAAAGTCTTTGAAGTCCTTGAGAAATAATAGTATCTGGATTTTTATCTATGATGTTTTTGATAATTTTATATGGTAGTTGAATTTTAACTGTCATTTCTATGGCCTTTGTTGGCAGCAGATCCTGTTGCCAGATTTGACTCATTGGTCACTGTGATTTTTTTTCTTGGTTAGTTTCTCATAGTTCTTCAGCTACTGGTGTAATGACCCTATTTCACTCATTTCGATTAATATCAAACTGCAACAGACAGCTTATTCATTGCAGTGTGTTGCCTAACAGGGACTGCAGGTGACACAATAGACCAAGGATGTCTAAATTGTGAGCTTGTTTTTGGCTCTGTTAGCATGCCACAGAAGACAAACTTGGAGTCAAGTCACACAGTTTAGAACAATAGTTCATCTGTGCTGGCATTTATTTGACTAAGCTTTGGAGAGAATGTGACAGGAAGAAAAATGAGGGCTTGTCTTGTTGCTTGGTAGTCAGAAGCTCCTGTTGGCTGTAGCTGCATATGGTGGGGAATTGTGATAAGCCCAGCAGAGGGAGGCACTACCCCAGCTTAGTTTAGGAAGAGGAAAACTGCTTGTTCTTCTCCCTGGTGACTTCTTTCTCGCCTTTTAAACTAAAGTAACAACTGCCTTGACTTCTGGGAATAAACCCATACTCTTGGTGTCATTCCTAGACATTGAGGATTGTTTTTAGCAGCCTACTGAAAAACTTCTTCACCTAGGTGTGTGCTCCAACTACATGTAATCCCTGGGGCTTTGAGAGGTGAGAGTTATTTTAGCAGGAGGATCAAGAGTTCAAAGCTAGCCTTGGCTACATAGTGAAGTGAGCTTGAGACCAGCCTGGCATACATGGTACCTTGTCTTAAAAAAACTAATCAAAACAAACAACAGCCTAAAAAAGTTGTATAGGAGTATTTAGAAGTTTTTACCTGATTAAGGGGGAAGAAAATCAAACTGGTGGTGTATATCTGGAGATAGTTCTAGGACAGCTGAGGTTCTTAGATTTTTTTTTTAAGAGATTTATTTACTTTATGTATATAAATACACTGTCACTGTCTTCAGACACAACAGAAGAGGGCATCAGATCCCATTACAGATGGTTGTGAGCCACCATGTGGTTGCTGGGAATTGAACTCAGGGCCTCTGGAAGAGCAACCAGTGCTCTTAACCGCCAAGTCTTTTCTCTAGCTCCTGGGGTTCTTAGATCTTGAATGGGAATCAACATAGGAAGTAGGGAATTACAATTGAAGTCCCTTTTATCTGTAGTTCATAATTGTACAGAATTTTGTGTCATCTTTACATTTTAAGAACTGTCTTCTGTTCCTGGTCTTCTCCAGCTAAGGCTGTTGATTTGCCCCATGTTTATTCTTTAAAGAGCCTTGTAATTTGCTTTTGGGGTTAGCAGTGAGAACTGATTATGACTGTAGGTTGTTATTATCTCCTGAAAGCCCCTAATGTTGTAGATTGTTTTTTCTTTTAAAGACTTTGTTAAAAATGATTGGTATTTTTACTATCCTTAGCATAAAATAGTTAAGTCTTAGATTCACACACCAACTTGAAAAGCCTTGGAAAAGTCTTAATATTGTCCCAGCTGGGCAAGGAACATCCACTAGACAAGGTCACTTACCTCCAAGCCTGAGACCCACATCATAGAAGGACAGTATTAGGTTTTGCCAGGTTGTCCTCTGAGCTCCACATCTACTCAGTGGCAAGCACCCTACCAATGAAAAAAAATTGTCCAAAGATTTTGATAGTGATCAGGATAATATAATGGAAGTAGTAGGCTAGAGAAATACTGATTTGCAGAGAGGCATCTGAGCATTCCTATTCTTAGAGCTAAGGGACTAATCCCTTGGTCCTTCCCACTTTTAAGTTGCACAAGGGTGATTCAATGGTCCCAACTCTAGAAAAACCTGACTGAGGATTTATCTGTTTAATAGAACTCATTTGTTTGAAAATAGGAGTTCACATTTCAGATATCCTGAGAGAATACACACCAAGATTCAGATGAATATCTGTCAGCTTGTCTGTATTCACCAGGAAGAATGACTGAGCTTTTCCTTCTGTGTATTCTCTTGCAGGGGTGGTCTCAGTAACATGCTGTTCCAGTGCTCCTTGCCAGACTCCATAGCCAGTGTTGGCGATGAACCTCGTAAAGTGCTCTTGCGACTGTATGGGGCAATCTTAAAGATGGTGAGTTCAGGGTTCACCTGGGAGGGGTTGGTTTGCTGACATTTCACTCTTTCCTAAGATACCTGCAAAGACCCTAAATACTGTAGACATGTACTAAAGATACTTACTGCTTTTATTTTAATTGGGCTGCATACTTGGCTTATTGTTTACAGTTTATCACTTCTTATTTTTTAATCTAATATTAATTAGTAAACTAGGACCTAGAGAAATCATAAGGTTGACCTGACTTTGATAGTGATTTCTTCATTATCATTCTTAGATGATAAATTTTAACATGGGGAAAGTATTTTAGGCCTAATCAGCAATATTTTATCCTGTATGTACAATTTTTATTTAAAATATTTTGATTTTATGCATATGGTTGTTCGCCTGTGTGTGTGTGTGTGTGTGTGTGTGTGTGTGTGTGTGTGTCTTTCATGTGCATGCAGTACCTGTGGAGGCCAGAAGAGGGCATCAGATTCCCCAGGACTGGAGTTAAAATGGTTGTGAGCTACTATGTAGGTGCTGGGAATTTTACTTAGCCTCTCTGCAAGGGCAACTGCTCTTACTCAAAGTATGTACAATTATTAGCATCCTGCTTGAAATGTTTGAGTTTTAAAGAATGTTATAGTTAACAAAGTATGACCTCATTGCAGGTGAATGATTGAATTATTAACATTTCTCTGAGAGTTTTTTAAAGCTTGGAATTTGTTAGATTAATAATTTTCGTATTTTATTTTATTTTTTTTGTTTTTGTTTTTTTGGATTTGGTCTTTTTGAGACAGGGTTTCTCTGTATAGCCCTGGCTGTCCTGGAACTCACTCTGTAGACCAGGCTGGCCTTGAACTCAGAAATCTGCCTGTCTCTGCCTTCCAGAGTGCTGGGATTACAGGCGTGCACCACCACCACCCGGCTTAGGCTTATTTTGGTTTTTTTGAGGCAGAATTTCACTGTAGCCCATGATGGCCTGGGACTCACTATATTGCTCTAAACTGGTCTTTGTGTGTATGGATGCTCTGCATGCATGTGCATGCCATGTTTCCTTTGAAGGCCAGAAGAAGGCATCAGATCCTCTGGGTCTGGAGTTATAGAACTTTGTAAACTGCCATGTAGGTGCTGGGAATTGAACTCTGAACTCTAGAAGATCACCAGTGTTCTCAACCACTGTGTCTTCTCTCTAGCCCAAAGGTAACATTTTATTTAAAGCATAGTTTTTGAAATAAGTGGTGTCATGGTGGCTCACAACCATCTGATGCCCTCTTCTGGAGTGTCTGAAGACAGCTACAGTATTAAATATAATAAATAAAATTAAAAAAAAAATAAGTGGTGTCCTTTAGGCACATTTAATGAATCAGTCTTATTTTTTTTTCCCTTTGAGTATCACTGTCTGATGTGTTCCATTCTTGATCTTTTAAAGCATTTTCTATTTCAGCAGTACTTTTAAACAAATAGTTGCTGAAATCATATTAAATCTGATCTGATTATCAAATTTGCCATTTCTATGCACAACTTAAGTAGAAGCATTTTCTTTAAAAAAAAAAAAGAAGTTATTATTTTATGTGTATGGCCATATTTGCCTGTGTATATGTGTACTAGGTATGTGCCTAGTGCCCCAGGAGATGAAAGAAGGTAGTAGATCCCCTGAAATTGGAGTTTTAGACATGTTGTGAGCTATCATGTGGATGCTAGAATTTGAACCCAGATTCTCTAAAGAGCAGTGTCCTTAACCACTGAGCCATCTCTCCAGCCCCAGAAGAAGCATTTTAAATGCTCACAGTATGTTCTTCCATGTGTTACACTAAAACTTTCATTTTGTTTTTTGAGACAGGATCTCCACAGTGTAGCCCAAGCAGGCTACCCTCAAACTCACAGCAGTGCCCTTATCTTGGCCTCCAAGTTATAAAACTGGGAGTTTAGGCCTGAGCCGCCATGCCCAGACCTTACTGCAGTAATGAGAGTTTTGACATGCTCTGCAACTGTGCTTGACAGTTTGTCTAGTATGATTGTCACCACCTAAGTACATGTGAATGTCAACCACTTGAAATGTGACAATTGTGGCTGATGAACTGAATTTATATTGTATTCAAATTGACACTGTCACATGAAGTTGGAAATTATTCTACTGGATAGGTATTCTATGTGTAGGTGTCATATAAGTGACTTTTAGAAGCCAGCTTGGAATTGCAACAGTCTAGAAGTCTTTTCTTTCTTTCTTTCTTTCTTTCTTTCTTTCTTTCTTTCTTTCTTTCTTTCTTTCTTTCTTTCTTTCTTTCTTTCTGTCTGTCTTTCTGTCTGTCTTTCTTTCTTTCTTTCTTTCTTTCTTTCTTTCTTTCTTTCTTTCTTTCTTTCTTTCTTTCTTTCTTTCTTTCTTTCTTTCTTTCTTTCTTTCTTTCTTTCTTTCTTTCTTTCTTTCTTTCTTTCTTTCTTTCTTGAATTTATTTTCTGTACTCTGTAGTTGTCCTCATACACACCAGAAGAGAGCATCAGATCTCATTACAGATGGTTGTGAGTCACCATGTGGTTGCTGGGAATTGAACTCAGGACCTCTGGAAGTACTCTTAACTGCTGAGCCATGTTTCCAGCCCTAGAAGTCTTAGTTAAGATAATGCAAGTGTCTGGAAACAGTTTTTTCTCAAACAGAATTCTATGCCTGAGTTTATTTTTTGAGAGAAACACATAGCCTCTTAAGTAATTCAAAAATAAATAGCAGAATGTTGACTAGCAAGATGACTCAGCAGGTAAAGGTGCTGCTGCCAGGTGATGCCATTTCCACCCTGAGACCTGCATGGTAGAAGGAGAGAACCGCTTCCTGGAAACTGACCTTTGACCTCTAATGGTGTGCTTTAGCACGTGAGCAACAACAATAAACACACTTAGATGTAAGAAAAATTTAAATAGCAGAATAATAGTTAAGCTATTTAAGGTAGAATCAACTCTTACTCTTTTTAATTAGCTATTTAAAGTAGAATATATTTTACAAACAGACCATTTGAATTTGAGGAGAGGTACATCTTTCCAAGTTTTTGGGGTTTTTTGTTGTTTTTGTAATTAGGAAAATGTTAAATCATCTTCCATTCCTGAAGTGACATCCCACTGTAATAGGTGGAGACCGTGCTTGCCAGCCTCTGAGTAGAAAGGTGCATGTGGTTTCTTAGCAGATATGAACCACATACCAGACTGGGCAGTGGTGGCACAAACCTTTTAATACCAGCACTCGGGAGACAGAGGCAGGCCAGTCTCTGAGTTTGAGGCCAGCCTGGTCTACAAAGTGAGTCCAGGACAGCCAGGGCTACACAGAGAAACTGTGTCTCAAAAAAACCAAAAAATAAAAAAATAAAAAAAAGAAGAAGAAAAAAAGAAAGGGGAGGAGGAGCATATACTAAGCAGTCTTACATTTGATGTAATAGAAAGTAAAACAATTTTTGATGGAAACAAGTTTTTCATTTGTTTCATAGATGAGAATTACTATTTTCATATAATTAATATAGTTAGTGTAGGTGCAGTTTTCCTTATGAAGTCATGAAGTTAAGTCATGAAGTTAACAGCTTCAAGTTGCATTTTTTAAGATTAATTAATTTATTGTATGTATGAGTACACTGTAGCTGTCTTCAGATACACTAGAAAGGGTATTGGATCCCATTACAGATGGCTGTGAGCCACCATGTGGTTGCTGGGAACTGAACTCAGGACCTCTGTAACAGCAGTCAGTGCTTTTAACTGCTGAGCCATCTTTCTAGCCACCCACATTGCATTTTTTGAAAGGGGGTGGGTGGAGTTCTCAAACTGCAGGTCTAGCAGGGATATTTGCTGCTAGCCTGGAGTTTGGATATTAATAGCTATTGGTCATTGGGGATACTGTGAGAACAGTAAGAGGAATCAAATTCAGGGATGCTGACATGGCTGTAGGAGAGAGTAGAAAGGAGGCGCACAGATGAGAGCCACGCCAGAACATAGGTTGAGCTTCCATAGCGCCATGCCAGGACTATACCATGGATATTAATGCTTTGCAGACAGTTTTTCCAACAGAGTTTTAAATGTTATTTTATTTTTCTCTTTTAGAACTTTTAAATTAGGCTCTTTGGAATGAGTTAAGCTATCATGGAAGGAAATATTTAAGGTCTATAGTGAGGGGTTTGTTAGTATCACAATACAACCTTGCCAACATTCATAGTAAACTGTCATTTTCACATGTAGCTGAGAAAAACAGGAGTGTTATTACCCTAGTAAACAATAAATCCCATTGCTTTAGTAAACCTCTGTGCTAAAGGAATGCTTACATCATAGGAGGATTCAAATTCTGTTTTTCTCCTTTCTTATCTCTACTACACATGGAAGCCCCCCTCTTTCGTGTTTATCCAGACACAAATGAAGCGTTTCCCCAGTCAGCTGTATAAGTGCCATAGTAGCCTTTGAGGGCCACACCTTCCTCTCTCCTTGAAGAATATTAGTTGAAGACTACTATACATAATGGCAGATTTATTTTTCAGAATTTTTTGATGTTTTGATTAAATGTAGGACATTCCCTTTTCCCATTCTTCCCCCACCCCTTTTCCCATTCTTGCTTTAAGCATTTTGAACTTCTTACTTCTGAGAATCAGATACTAAATGGAAATATTTCTTAAACTCATTCTTTGATCCATAACTGTTTGGTTTAGAATAACTAGCTGCTTCTTAGCCTTTCCATTTCTCATCCTGGTATTTTGAGATTCTAATGTCCTTTTATTCCTATAGTCACAGTGAAATGACTGCTCTTTGGTGCAGTTCTAAGGGTTAGTATGAGAAAACCAAGAGGTAACACTGGGTTACCTGGGTTAACCCTTTGACTGGGTTAAGGCCCATAGTTTGTGCCCCCCAAACATGTCTCTTCCTATTCCCCTTATTCTCTATTAGATGAGACATAAGCAAATTTCCCAATTGTGTTTTCAGGTTCTGTTTAGGATTTCTGTGAGTTTTATGGGAACATATAAAAGTCCCGTGTTTAAAAAGGGTAAGAATAGTTTCTTTTGAAAATATGAGCACAAGAAAATATGGCCCACACTGTGCAATCTTTGTATATGAAAACACTGGGTTGTTTTCATATGGCCACAGTTTAGTGCTTTACATAGCCTGGCTTCTATTTTAATGAAGAGGCTGTTTTTATTAGTTGGATAGATAATGAAAACAAAGTTCAAGTATGAAATTATTGTCAACTAAAGTAGCTTAATAGAAAATTAAGACAATAGAAAAGTAAAGAGTTGCCTTTTCCACTTTGGATGGCGATGTAATTATTAGAAGAGAGCTTAGATGTCTAGAGCCAGTATCAATGTAACTTGAATATTTTCTTTCTGATACTGGGGAGGAATATGAGCTCTGCAGCATCCTTTAGCAAAGAAGTGAGTGTAGCTGATTATAAATAACTAGTTTATTTATCACGAATTGTGGGAGACACAGTGTCAGTGTGTATTGTCCGTGTGGTGTCAGCTATTCCAGTTGGCAGAAGGCTCAGATGGTACCTCGTCTTCCCTGTGTCAGAACCTAACTGTTAGGCCAGATCCTCTGCAGGAACAGCAGGACTGGCCTCACCACTGTGGACAGCCTGCGCATGAGTGTCTATAACACATCAAAGAGCTCCTTCCAGCACTGTCTGCAAAAAATAACAGAAGGCTAATATTACTGTTTGTTTGAATACTAACTATAATATAATTAAAGGTATAAAGGCACAAAGCAGATATGTATCACTGATCCAAAGATTATAATTTAGAACGTTGTCCCTTTTGAGTTCAGAAGAAAACACAATGTCTTCTTATTTTCTCTTCACTACAGTTTAAAAATTAGACCACAGTAAAAGTAGCTTATAGATAATCAGTACAGAACTATCCAGTACTGAGAAATCAGTTGCCCATGAGTATTTCTGTGAAGATTCAGGTCATACTCTGTGCAGTGACTGGCGAAGAACCAGGCCCTGGCATTGAGATCTGGGAACTGCCATCTTTTCCTTGTTACAATTATGAGTTCAAGTTGTTTGGTTAACAAAGATCTCCTGTGCTTCATGAACAGTGTAATTACATCTGTTTCTGAGGCTGCTGGAACATCATTCTCAGAAGTGAGATGCTCCCATCATGGGCACCCACTAGCATTTCTCAGCTTATGCTCTCCAGATGTAGTTGCCAAATCACTACCTATTGTCCTTCAATACCTGCTTTGGTGCCTTTTGGTAACTAAATAAACCACAGACTGACTGTCTAATTTTGGTGTATTCAAAGTGTTTTTGTTTTGCTGGTCGTAAATGTTTGGGCTTTTAGCACAAAGCCAATGCAGATTTTGTCTCTGGAATGATGACTTGACCGCAGCCCACCCCTCTCTGGGAAGGAATGTGTTGGGGGAGTGAAGGGTGTGGGGGGTAATGTACCACTTTAGCTGTGTGCATGTGTTCTCTGCTGCAGGCTTGTCCATGCGATCGTGCCTGGAGCACTCTGGTTTCCAGGTGACAGACACGATTCACGGTATAGTATGAGATCTCTGAAGTTGGAGCACTCTACAGCTTTCATTTCTTTATTTAGTTTTTGGATTCAAGAAATGCTTTTTTAAAAAGAAAATTGTAATGCTTGTTAAGTAGCAGCAGCTACAGTTTGTTCTGTGCTTAAAGAGGTGCAGTGATTAAGATTTCAGAATGTTATATATTGAAATACCACCTTTTCCTTTTGCTTTTTTTTTTTTTTTGTCCAAGGCAAACCAAGACCCCTATCTTCTGTTTCCTCAGTAGAAAATGACAAACATTTAATAATCTTCAAAATTCATGGCTTCAATTTGAGAATGCAGTTGAACTACTCAGGTTTTTCCTTTGGCTCCAGCACACCATGCACATACATCTATTGGGAATGGGGGAAAGCTAGGCACAGATGCTCTTCTTTACCCTCAGCGCTGGGTGCGGTTTCCTGTATGAAGCCTAGCAGTGCGACCTAACATGGAGGTATGCCAGACCAGACAGGTGAGACACTCTTGGGAAAGTCACTTACAACTCTTGGAAATGCAAGAAACCTTAGGTCAGTCACCAGGTTGACTGGAAAATTCACACCCTGAGAATGTGCTGAAAGGAGCCTCCAGTCTCCACTTGCCAACGTTGGCATATGTCCCCAAGGCCTCTTAGAGGCTCTGATCTGCCACCCATATTCATTAAATCACCATGTTAAAGATAACTCATGTCCAGGAAGGTGGACTAGATAATAATAATAAGATATAGTCATAGAAATGACTTGTTTAGATTCCATGAGGTAATTATATAAGCTGCATTGAGATTTGTAATCTGTTCTGTAATGTATTTTTACAGTGCTGGAAAAAACAATTTTTTAAAATTTTATTTTACCATTAAAAACGTGAGGAGGAAGGCTTTGACCTATGATAATACTGAGAAGCACGCATGCTACAAAATGTTGAGAGCCATCCAGTGAGTCTGCGTAAAAGCACTCCCCAACAAGCTTGATGAAATGAATTTGATCTCCAAAACCCATGATGGAAGGAGAGAACTGACTCCTGAAAATTGTCTTCTGACTGCCACAGGGACATCATGGATTGTGAACATCTACATTCATACACATATATGTGCACATACATAGCAAAAACAAATAAAAAGTGAAAGCATGTTAGTTGAGTCTCATGGCTTTGTGAGAGCCCCAACTCTGGTTTGTTTAGGGTTTTGTTTTTGTTTTTTTTCCTAGCCTCACCTGAGATGGAACAGTAACATTAATTAGTAGCAGGGACTGTCTAGGATTATGGTGCTGCTTCCATGTTAGGATGGCTCTTGGCAGACATGATAGTGCACGCTTTTAATCTCAGCATCCAGAAGGCAGGAGGCAGGAAGATCCCTAAGTTCTAGGCCATCGAGGAACATGCTGAGATATTTTCTCAAAAACATTAAAAAACTATGCAACAATAACAAAAGATGTGCCACCTAGAATTGGATGTGGTTGGTGAGCTGGAGTGAAGACTTCAAGTCTTCAAAGCCAGGCCTGGGCTGCACGGTAAGGTCTTCTGGCACTCAGTGAGACGTAGTTCCTTCTCTCCTGGGATCCTAGTTGACTATAGACCAGAAGATGCTCAGGTCCTGCTTGGGCTGTTGGCTCTTATTCCAGACTAAACAGACTGTTTACTTAGGTTTTCCTTTCCTTTCCTTTCCTTTCCTTTCCTTTCCTTTCCTTTCCTTTCCTTTCCTTTCCTTTCCTTTCCTTTCCTTTCCTTTCCTTTCCTTTTCTTTTCTTTTCTTCCTTCTTTCCTCCCCCCTCCCTTTCCCTCCCTTTCTCTCCTTCTCTCTCTCTCTCTCTCTCTCTCTCTCTCTGTCTTTCTCTCTCTCTCTTTCTTTCCTTCTTTCTTCCTTTCTTTTAGCTTTTTCAAGATAGGGTTTCTTTACATAACTATCCTAGAACTCATTCTGTAAACCAGGCTGGCCTCAAACTCAGTGATCTGCCTGCTTCAGCCTTTCAAGTGCTAGGCTTAAATTAAAGGCATACACCACCACCACTTGTTGGTTATTCTTTCTTAATCCTCCATATGTCCCAGGCCATTTAAAAAGGCTATAGTTTATATTTTATAGAGATTGTTTAAAAGAGGCCATGGGGGCTGGGGACATAGTTCAGTGTTTAAACTCACTTGGCTGTTCACAACTGCTTGTAACTCCAGTTGTAAGGGATATCCAACACCTGACCCCTGCACACACACACACACATACACACACACACACAAAATTTAAAAAAGAAGACATTGTAGATGTTCCAAATTATCTGTCATTTCACACCACCTTCTCTATGCATTTCACTAATTCACTAATTTAGTTTTATCTATAAACCCTCCTGGGCCCAGACTCAGAGCACAATAATGTGCTACTTTGTTTCAACTCACAGATGAGTCTGTTGCTGGAGTTTAGTGAAATCCATTTTTCTCACTAATTATTTGAGGAATCTTTTATTAAGAACTTGCCAAAATCTGTTAAGTCAATTTATTCTTTATGACAGTTTCAGTGAGCTTAGAGACAGAAATTTGTACTAGTTTGGAATAATAGGTACTCAAAGTAGATACTGTGTATGCATATGAGTGCTAGGGATTGAGCAGAGGCCTCACCTATGCCACATGGGGATGCTGTCCCTGAACTCCATCCAGCCTAAAGTTACACAGTAGCAAATTTAACCCAGAGCTTGCTCTCAGTCGTCCTATGCTCCAACATTGTCTTTCCTATTCCTGTCCCCTGTTGTGCATTTGGAGTCAGCTCACTGTGTAGCCCTAACTGACCTGGAACTTACTATGTAGACCAGTCAGGCACTGAATCAGATTCACCTGAGTGTTAGCATGAATTACTGAAACACATTTCCATTTTCTTATCAAGGCCCTGGGATAGACCTTCCTGAAGATCAAAACTGTAACAGGAACATTTGCTACTTTCATAGTCTGATTCAAATTATAAGACCAAGCTAAGGACAGTGTAAGAGTTTGTGAAGCACGGTCAGCGCAGAAAAAAAAACAAGCAGGCAAGTAAACAAAAACTTACTTAAGCTATAAAACCAAAGGCATTGCTCCCTGGGAACACCCCTATTCTCCATAGTTCTTCATTTTTTCTTAATTTGTTTGCTCTGCAAAACAAAACAAAACAAAAACCAACCAATAACAAAAATCAACCAAACTCATTAAGCCCTAAGTATGATTTGTATCCCAAAGAAAAAGCAACATTTGAAGCCTGACACCAAATATAGTCCTTGCTTTCAAGTAGTTTTAAGTAGTAGACAGATAAAAAGTGAAAGTGGAAGTTCTCTATTCTCTTAGCTGGCAGAATTTATATTTTAATACATTTTTATTTTAAATTTACCATTAGGTCAATAAAAAGAAAATCTTTACAGAGACAGGGACAGGGGAGGCAGCTTAGTGGTTAAGACATCTTAAAGTACATGCAGAGGACCCATGCCTTAGTTTCTAGTACCCACATGATAGCTCACAGTCAAGTATAACTCCAGTTCAAGGAATCCAACACCTTCTAGCTTCAACAGTCTTCGGACACACATACATGGTCATATCCACATTCAAATGCATGTACACACATGATTAAAAATAAAATCATAGAATAATAAAAAAATTTAAGACTGCACATAAATATATAGGACCATCAAGAGGCTCAACGAATAAAAGCATTTGTCATGCTAACGTGATCTGAATCTCTGGGACCCACAGTGGAAGGAGAGAGTTGCCAAAGATTGTTCTCTGATTTCCAGCACACATAGATAATAAATAATGTTAAAATTTAGGTAACTTTCAAGTTAGTTGGAGGAAAATGTAAAGTTGTACTCAGTGTTTAAACAGTGTATTTTAATACCTACCTTAAATAAAATTGTGTCACTAAAGTAAATTAGTATACACTCTAAAATCCTAATTTGCTTTCTGTCGGGACAGTCTTTGGGACTCTAACACAGAATAGGTGTCTGCTTGTGCACTTTAGGAGATATTTGCTTTTACACAAGTTCATGGCCATCTGTCTTTCCTGCTTTGAGATTTCTTTTCCTTTCTCCTGAGTTCCAGCTCATTCTGTACTGAGGAAATAGAACATGGGACTACAGAAGTCCGTCTTGTCTTTGCGATGGTGCTCTTATAGTATAAATCATAGGTTCCACTTGGAACAGGATGGGGTGAGTGGGTATGGGAAAGGAGCAGTACAATTTATATCTACATATTGTAACTATGTTTAAAAGGAGCGGTTCTGGGACTAAGCTAGTTTGTATTTTTAGGTAAAGTGACTTGTTCAGAGAGCACCATTAGACAGGGAAAGGACTTCTGTTAGCCTAACAACCTGTTAACTGTTTCCCTAAGATACAGTTAGAGCAGTAACAGCATAGGAATAACCATAGCCATTTAGGGTTTTGTACAGGTCAAATCCCGTTAGAGCAAAGTTCATAGGATGTGAAAATTCTTCATTTCTGCAGTATATTATTACTATGTGAGTAGCAGACCATAGAACTTGCTTTGTTCATAACTTTCCTTGAAGAAGAAAAAAAAGCAAAGAGACATTTTGCCCCATTTGGTCTCCTGGGTCACATGCAGCCCGCTCCCCATCAGCATCAGCACTGAGGCACTCGGTGACTCCCCGAGCATGTTAGGCATGTGCCGCACAGTGTGGTGCTTGCTTGCCTGCACCAGCAGAGAGGCATCAGGATTTGTGTGTGTGTGCTTTGCAGGAGCACTAACAGTAAAAAAGCAGAGCCCATCACTTGTTTGCTCATAACTTTCCTTGAAGAAGAAAAAAAAAAGCCTTGAGATAGACTGCTGTGTGAGTTCAAAAGAGTTGGGCCAGTGCCAGAGTGCCCTGCCTATAAGAAGCCGTAAATCCAATCCTGAGTCACTCTCTCCTCAGATCCACACACTGTCACAAAGGGCAAGGGCTATTGGTGTATTTTGGTTTTTGTACCTTTCATTGTAACGGGATTTAACCTGTCACACCTAGATTTTCATCAGAGAAATGCAGATTACACAGATGAGAATAGCACACCATGTTTGTACTGACTGCTTTGTTTCAGATGTACTCACCCGCATGTTATGTTTACTATTGCATATGTGTAAGCACCAGTGTTAGGAACCTTTTGCAGATAGCTTTATGAACATGGATTGTTTCTATTGTCTGCTTTTATAAAGAAGTAAGATAAATGTACCTTTTATCCCAAACACATTAAGATATCTGCGGGAATGTTCTGGCATATGATGGTGAGCGGTTGCTTCATCACAGGGTGTTCGAATGCATCTAGAGTAGCCGGTGTTGCTTAACGTGGCATTTTTTTTCCTGTCCACACTTTCCACCCTTGGTACAGGTGTTTTTGATAAAGCTGTGGAATGGCAAGGTATGTTTTCTATGGGATGTTCAAGAATCTGTTAGCTTAAAATTTTTTTATGGAGGGTTCCTTTACAGGATACCTTTTGGGTTTGGCTCAAGTAAACCTGATGTAAGATAACAGTTTTGAAGGCAGCTGAATGTACAATTTTCACAAAACTCTTATACTCTGATTTTATTTTTTTCCCTTTTCATTATTACTAAGACAGTGTTTCAGTTTTAAAGCACTTGGGGTGGGGGGAGCTTTAAGAAATAGCCTAAGCTCTGAACCCCAGTCGATGATCCAGTCTGATCTTATTGTTATTGTTAGAAGCCTGGTTGCCAGTAATTTGCAATTTCATTAAGGAAACTGATGTAAAAGTACCTCCTAATGTGGCAGTTATCAGCTAATCCTAGGACTTTGTTAAATGCACAGTCCTCTGTTTACAAGAGGAACAGTTGAGATTGAACTTCGACTGGTTGGAGCAAAGGGCTAGTCTGGGCAAGTGGCAGGTGCATAGAGCTCACCCTAGCTTTATCACCTGCTTAGTGCTGTCCTCTCTGTCCATGTTCTCTGCTGCCTGCAGCCCTCCACAGGTGTGTTGACATTCCTGTTTTGCAGGTTCGCTTGAGAGAACCACATAGCTAATTCAGGCAGAGCTTTAGAAGGCCCGATTGGAAGAGAGAGCACTCTCTAGTGACTTTCCTCTAACAATGAAATTGTGAAAGGTACATGGGGACAGCCATGAGAGGCACCGCTATTTGGTCTCAGCAGTACATCCCTTTTCTTGTAAAACAATGAAGCATTTGAAGGTTTTGGCACAAGTGCTGGAGACTGCTGGTGCCTTTACACTACACTGGTCACCTGGGGGGCCAAAAGCCCTTGTTAAATACCTGAGGTGTTTTGTGAACACCCATTCTGTGGTTGCAAAGTTAGTGTCTGCTCAGAGTGCTCCATCTCACCGGAAGTGTTTGCTTTTTCTCATTCATAGAGGTCCTGTAATAAAGAGGGATCCGAACAAGCTCAGAATGAAAATGAATTTCAAGTAAGTAATCAAGTCCCTCTCATCTGCATGAGCTGTAAACTGGTGGTGTTCAGCCTTACTGAATTGTGGTTTGGCAGGCCTGTTTTCTATACTTGATCTTTATCTTTTTCAAAAGAAGGACTCTGCACCAGTTGGAGCTAGTTCAATAAGGCAAGGGGCTTTCTAACTCCTTAGGATAGGGAGTTGAATTGTCTGTAGTGGCAATTTCTAAGCAGTGTTTGAGATGCTGAGAGATGCAGGTTTAGGTAATCTCTGATACTCTGCTGTAGAAGTACCTGCCTCCCCTGGCAATGTCTCCTCATCATTAGGAAGCAGATCATTGCTTGGTTGTCTCACTGGTATTCTTGCCCCTAGGAAGTGGCAGTGCTTGTCCTGGGTTTGGTAGCCACGTTGGAAAGATTCTGAAATGGAGCCAATGACACTGAGACATGTGCATTTGAGGGAACTTGAGACTCCAGATATGAAATGAGAGATGGAGCATGGTTACCTTGTGAGCATTCTCTTGTGTGTTCATACTTACAGAAAACGGGCACTTGTGTACACAAGATGGTTAATGTGACATGGCCAGCTGGCCACCCCTGGAAAGTTCTGGACTGTGAACTGGTACTTCCTGCTTTCCCTATCAGGTTGCAGCTGCAGTAGCAACCCAGTAGCAGAGTCCCCTGTCCCAGAAGTTCTCTGCTTTGCCTGCTGGCACTCATCTTGTTCATTCCTCCCTTGGGTTTCAGCTGCCATCTTCAAAGATAGACAATCACAGCTGCCCCTTCCCTTCCTTCTCAGGACCTGCTCCACAGGGATCTGACTTTCCCTGTGATTTGGGGTTGGCCTGTACACACTTAGTTACAGAGTATGGGGGAGCTGGTTTCCATCCCTCATTGAGTTTGCCGACATCTCACTTCCTTGTTGAGATGGTAGAGCACGTGAAGATGCTTGGTGCCACCTTTTTTTTTTTTTTGGTTTTTTGGAATTGGTTTTTCCGAGACAGGGTTTCTCTGTATAGCCCGGACTGTCCTAGAACTTACTCTGTAGACCAGGCTGGCCTCGAACTCAGAAATCCACCTGCCTCTGCCTCCCAAGTGCTGGGATTAAAGGCGTGGACCACCACCACCACCACCACCCAGCTCCTGCTTGCTTCTTAATGGTATAGTTTTCACTATCTTTAGCCTTCATTTTTTTTTCAGTCTTTGTCTTGCTACTTTGCTTCTTTTTCATATATATCACCTTTTCTTTGACCAATTGCTTTATCGCACCTGTCTTGATCTTAATCTGCCTCATGAGGATTGGCCATGCATGCCTCTAGAATACCACAAGAAAGAGAGAATAAATTAAGATTTATTTATTTACTATGTATGCAGTGTTCTGCCTAAATGTATGCCTGCATATCAGAAAAAGACACTAGATCCCATTACAGATGGGATTATAGTCACCACGTACTTGCTGGGCATTGAACTCAGGACCTTTGGAAGAGCAGCCAGTGCTCTTAACCTCTGAACCATCTCTCCAGCCCATAAATAAATTTTTTAAAAAGGAGAAAGCAAGCTAAGGCTATAGCTTAGTGGTATAGTGCTTGCCTGATGTTATGACAGCAAGTGCGCACCACCATGCCCTGCCTTTTCATATAAGTTCTAGGGACCAAAGTTTCACACATACATGGCAAACTTTTTACCGATTGAGTTCTCCCCTACAGAACTAAAACTTTACAGAGAAAATGAAAAGTATAAATTTGTTTCTTCACCCATCTAGATGTCTCTCTTTTGTTCACCCCTTCCTATCTAATCTGTGTACCCATCACTCCTCTGAAGCTCTAGTTTTTATTACCAGCAACTTGTACATTGCCAAGTCAGCAGGCATTTTGCTTTCCTCCAGTTTGGACCCTCAGTAGCATCTGTAGTTCCTTTTTCTACAAAGGCAGCCAGCCATCTTACCTCCTCTTCTCCGTGGTTTTCTTCCTCCCACTGCCCAGATTTGAATCAGTTGTTCGCAAGTGGTAGGCTATGTGAAATGCTACCAGCTTTGGTTTTAGGGGGATTTTGTAGAAAGCAGAGTTTCAGTATGTTGCCTAAACTCAGTAGTCTAGCAGGGACTAGGGTGTGCATGTTGCACTCAGCTTGCTTTCTAAATGAAATAGAGTAGAAAATATCAGGAAACATTATAGTGCTGTGAGGGTGAGTGTTGATGTGTATACTGTTTGGTTGTGTTTGTTGGTGGGTGAATGCCAATTTTAGGAAAATTTTCATTCCTTTAATATTTTATTCATGTATATTATGTATCTTTAAAAAAAGTTTTGTATTTATTTATGTCTGTGGATGATTTACTTGCAAGTGCCCCATGAGGGTGCCTAGTGCCCTCAGAGTTCAAAAGAGGGTATTAAATCTGAAACAAGTTAAAGATTGTGAGTGATGTGGGTGCTGGGAATCAACCCGATGGCTTTTGCAAGAACAAGTGCTCTTAACCTTGGAACCTTGGAACCATCTCCACTCCCTATATAATGTATCTCAATCATGTTAACCCCTTATTCCTCTTCCACTCCTCCAGACCCTACCCAATATGTGTCCTCTTTAAGAAAAACAACAACTCCTAGAGTCCAGTCCAGTTAGTACTGCCAGCATGCACACAGATGTGGGCCCTCCATTAGAGCATGGGCAACCAGCCAGGGCCACATACTTGGAGAAAATTGACTCTCCTTTCCCCAGAAACCATTAACTGCCAATAACTGCTAATAACTCCTCAGCTAGAAGTGGTACCTTGTGACAACCACTGCCTTCCCATTTGGAATGTTGACTGGCTTGATTTTGTGCAGGGATTAATGTAGAAAACCACAGGTGCTGTGAGCTCCCAGGTGCAACCGCTATGCCGTGTCTTGAAGACAACTTGTTGCAGCGTTCCTGCTCATCTCCTGGCCATTGCACTCTTTCCATTTCCCCTTCCATGATGTCTCCCGAGCCTTAGGGACTCTCACTGTTGGGACTGCTTTGAGACCATTGCTCTAGAGTGGGAGTTCTCAGGAATAAGCCAGTTTCTCTTTTGCTCTGGGATTTTGCTCAGTGTATAAGGTTTCAGTGTATGTTGCTTCACATGTTCCTGTCTGTCCCTCAGGCTGCTTCTGTCTATCCTGGTTGCCCAGTTGAGCAACTTTCTCTCACTTCCTTGACTACTCCAGACTTCCTCCATCAGAAAAACTCAGCTCATTTGCACCCTGCACTCCTGGGTCTTAGTCAGTTCAGTGTTGTCTGTTGGGAAATCACTGTCCTTTTATAACCTGTCTTTCCCACCTTCTGTCTCTTCATGGCCTTGACTCCTCCTGTAGTTCTGTTTAGTCATTTCCTAGTTCTCTTTGTGAGTTCCATACAGACAGGGCCTGATGGGGCTTACTCTTTGGTTCACTGATATTTAGCATGGTGCTAAGTATTTATCAAACTATTTGTGTTTCAAATGAATGAATAAGTTTTATTTCTGAAACTAAAGTAAATAGTTAGGTATTGATTTCTCCAAAAAGGTAGTATTAGCCTTTGATGCTACCTTTGATGATATGGAGTTGTGGGCTGAGGGCCAAGCCCTGTTTGTTCTGACCACTGCTCACTTGCTTCACATAGCCACCAGGGAGAGCATCAGGGGCTTGGAGTTGTTTATATCTCTGTCTGGGCATCACGTCTGTGTGCTGTGTGCAGGTTGATGGGCTCTGCAAGAGTCTAGGTAGAATAATAATCCAGGTACCAGTGACAGTGCTGCCACTCACATAGACAGGTACTAATTAACTTACTAAACTTTAAGTCTAACACATATGAGGTCAAGTATTGTGTTGCCTGCCTGTAATCTGTCACTGGGCAAGCTGATGCAGGAAGTGCAGGGAGATTGGAAATTTAAGAGTAGCTTGGACAATAATGCAAAGGTTTTGTCTCAGAAAACCATCCAGAAAAGGCTGGCACGATGGTTCAGTGGGTAAAGTCAACTTACCACTAAGCCTAACCACCTGAGTTCAGTCCCTAGTGCCCACATGATGGAATGAAAACACCAACTCCTGGAAGTTATCCTCTGACTCCCAGATTGTGGCATGTAGGCAGCCACAAACATGCACATACTCTCTTTTCTCTTTCTCTCTAATTTTTTCTTTTTATGTGGACAGAGTGCTTGAATATCTTGTACAAAACCCTGGATTCCATCTGCCAGCATTGTAAGATCTGGGCCTGGTGGTTCACACTCCCAGCAGGAAGGAAGATCAGAAGTTCAGGGTTAGCTTTAACCAGTTCAAGGTCAACAAGTGTTACATAGGACTGCCACAAGAAAAAAAGGACAAAATTTAACATTTCTGACGCAGTTGAACCCTCAGGATCATTGTAATCACTCTGCAGTGTGGGAAGTTGGAAAACAAATTTTAATCATAACAAAAGTCTGGATTTTTCGACAAAAGAAGCTTAGAAATGATTATACTGGAAGTTAGAATGTGGGTGTGGGAGAGGGAGAGTTCTACAGATGGCATGTAGCTATAAGGAGCCATACCTGGTAGATTGCCTACTCTAGAGCTCAGCCCAGGATCCTCTTGTTCCAGTTATGGTCAGGCTCTGCTTGCTTTTGCAGTTTCCACTGTAGGAGGCGCCGAGGAGACTGCTCCCAGCCTACAGGGGAGAGGACTACAGCAGAGGACACCTTGAGGGCCTTCGCTTGAGCTCCCCTGAGAGTCTCTGCAGTATCGGGCTTCAGGTCAGACAGGGCTGCAGTAACTGTCCCTCTTAAACCAGTGTCTTATGAGGGTTAGATGAGCAATAAGAACATTTCATCTGTTAAACAGAGGTATTTGGTGTTGTCAAAAAGATATAAGTCCATGTGATACCCAATTCCTTAGTCTGAACAAATAATATCTATATTGTCAAATACACACACTTGCAATTAATAAATACAATTTGAACCTTACAAGGTATAATTAAACTAATATGGGGATTATACAAGATTATAGTTAGACTGTAATTATAGGGATTAGAAACAAGCACTTGTCCACACATGAAGGAAGTGATTTACTTAGGATTTTGTGTGCTTTGACTGCTTTGGAAACAGCATTTCTTCCTTTTGTCTTATCAGCTGTGGCATTCTAGCATTGCCTGATGAGCTTGTCCTCAGTTTCTGAATTTAGTTTTTGTCCGTTTGTTTGTTTTTTAAACCTTCAGAGCTGAGGACCTAATGCAGGACCTCCTGCTTCCTAGGCAAATGCTCTACAATGAGCTATAAACCCCCAACCCCCTTGAGTTTTGTAATGTGAATGCTGTAAGCATGTTTATCTGAGATTGTTTTCACTTATAACATATTTCTTAACAAAGGGTGATCAAAATCTCTGTGTTTGAGGCCAGCCTGGTCTACATAGCAAGTTCCAGGGCAGCCAGGGCTACATAAAGAACCCCGACTCTTAAAAAAACAAAACAAACAAAAATAAACCAAAGAGTGATCAAAATCACCTGAAAGCTGGTAAGAAGGGGCAAAGTTGTGATTTTAGGAATCACACACACAATTCCATTGGTGTGGAATTGGGGCCAAGTGAGACACTGGACAGGTGGAGAACTGGCACCCAAGAGTTATCCACTGACTAACACATGGGCTCCATGGCATGGAACTGCCTGCCTGTAGAAAAAAAAGTTTTTGAAATTTAAGATGGGGGGCTGGAGAGATGGCTCAGCGGTTAAGAGCACTGATTGCTCTTCCAAAGGTCCTGAGTTCAAATCCCAGCAACCACATGGTGGCTCACAACCATCTGTAATGAGATCTGACAGCCTATTCTGGAGTGTGTGAAGACAGCTATATGTATACACATAGAATGAATAAATAAATCTAAAAAAAAAAAAGAAAAAAAAGAAAGAAAGAAATTTAAGATGGAATCTGAGCTAGGACCTAAGACAATAAATAAGGCTCTGTGAAAGAGCCAGAGGCCCTTCCACCCACTTCTCTTAACAGATGACAACTCACACACGCCCTACCTAATTTGCTGTTTTCAGGGTAACAGGAATGAATATGAATTGTGGGGGAAAGGTAGATTTTGAAGTCATAGTTCTATGAGTTATTAGGACTAAAGATAGAAGATGGAGGGAGGAGGCTGGAGAGCTATCTCAGTGGCTAAGAGCACTTGTTCTTACAGAGGACCCAGGTTTGGTTCCCTGTATCCACACAGTAACTCAAACCATCCAGAACTCCACTTCCAAAGAATCCAGTGCCTTCTGACTTCATCAAGCACCAGGCACACACACTGCACATAGAGTTATGCACACAAGCACACATATACACAAACTAAATCTAAAGAAGAGCATAATGGCTTTATAGAGAATTTAACAGAAACAAGAATTGAAATTCAAAACCTAGAACCCACAGACTAGGCAGGGGGTCTTTGGAGCATTCAAGCTCACTGGGTACTCAGTGGAGAGGCCCTTAAGTCATCTTCACCAGAATGGATGTTGTTGTCTTTGGTGAGAGCCCAAGGGTGATATTCAAAACTGTTATATTGTAAAATGAATACACACAATAAAAGCAGTGGTCCTTAATAAGCCAGTTTAAAGAGTGACTTGCTTTGGAGAGAACCATTTGACTTGAGAAAGGACTTCTGCTAATGGATAGCCCAGTAACTGTCTCCCTAAGATACAGTGAGCATAGTAACATAGGAATAACCACAGGCACTTAGGACTGCACGAGTTGGGGCTGGGGATTGGGTTCCAATTGGTAGAGTTCTTGCACAGCATGCAAAGAGTCATGATTTGGGTCTCCTGTACCAAATAAAGTGAATATAGTGGCACATGCCTGTAATCCCAACAGAGGCAGGAGAATCATCTGCTACATAGTTAGTTCATGGCCAGCCTGGGCTACCTGAGACTTTCTCAAAACAAGTAGTGTTAACAGAACTTTTTTAGAAGAATACCAATTTTTCAATTTGTCTTAAAGCATTTTCTACAAAGTATTAGTATGTAATGTATTGGGCTATAGAACTTTTTATTATTAACATTACTTGGAGGGAAAATTGTATTTTGGAACTAGTGACTTTAATTTTAAACATCATCTATATAGTATAATGCTGTGAGCTAGATCCTGTATAAGTTGTGTGTGTGTGTGTGTGTGTGTGTGTGTGTGTAAGTGGGGCAGGAGGAGGGATGAAGGAGAATCAATGCCCAGAGGAGAATCATTGCCCATGCCAAAGAAGGCCTAGTAGCCTGGAGGAACCTGCTCCTGAGATAGTACTTCCTGTTTAGGAAAACACTAATACGTGGTCTGTTGCCATCTGTTCTAGGGGGCTGAGGCGATGGTTCTGGAGAGTGTTATGTTTGCCATTCTTGCAGAGAGGTCACTTGGGCCAAAACTCTATGGCATCTTTCCCCAAGGCCGACTGGAGCAGTTTATCCCGGTAAGATTATGGGAACCACAACAGGGTGGACTTCCTTTCCTTCTTTTGTGGCAAAATAAGAGCACTAAATATCATTTGAAATACTAAATGTAGGAAATACTAAATGGAAGATAGCCCAGCAATCTTGTTGCTCTTTTGAGGATCCAGGTTCAGTTCTCAGTACTGGCTGGATCCAACACCCTCTTCTGACCTTGATGGGCACCAGGACATGTATATTGTGCCCAAATACACATCCAGATAAAACTCTCATTCACAGAAAATAAAGCAAATAAGTCTTAAAAAATTTTAAGTGTGACCTGTGTAAATAAACTGGGTAAAGCAAGACAAGAGAAAATATGTTGGAGATGAACTGAGAATGCTTGCCCAACATGCCTAGCATTTAACCTGTGTATTACAGCAACCTTTCTTTCATACATGGACACAATCATGCAAAGCAGAATTATATGTGAGAGGATGGAGAGAAGGTCCATCAGTTGAGAGCTGGCTGCTCTCCAGAGGGCCTGGGTTTTAATTCCCAACACCACATGGTGGCTCACAGGTAGAATCTGTTACTCGATTTCCAGAGATCCAACATTTTTTTCTGGCTTCTTTGGATGCTTGTGGTACAGACATACACGAAGGCAAAACAACTATACATATAAGAATAAATCTTTAACAAAATTTTAAAAAATTTTAAACACACACACACACACACACACACACAAATATGAGTCTCACCATTTTGTTACTAAAACATTTCCTGTTTCACCTTCTTGTTTCCTGGGCTCTTTTTATGGAATGGAGCAGCAGTCAAGCTGCAGCCCCTTATTCTTGTCTCCATCATTCTCCCTCTGTTTCTGCCTTCACTGTTCAAGATCTCCTTCATCCCATTTTGCTGCACTGGCTCAATTCTTCTGTTTCCAAGGTGTTTCCTTGTCTTGTCCTGAGGCAGCAGGGGCTGCTGTTGTTGTTGTTTTTGTTGTTTGCCTTGAGACAGGGTTTCTCTGTGTAACTTGGCTGTCCTGGAACCAGGCTGGTCTCAGACTCAGAGATCTGCCTGCCCCTGCCTCTGGAGTACATTACCTCCCACCTAAATTTTGTCGTTGATTTGTTTTGTTTTTTGTTAATAAATATAGTCTTCCTGGAACTCCTTCAACATCCTTGTGGATATACATTGAGCTGTGGCAAATAGAATCTCAGTCAGCTGACCTTGTGCTGGGTCCTGGGTCCTATCCATTGTAGGACAGGCAGCCCTGTAAACACTAATTCTCATAGACAGCACCATGAGTCAGGGCAGAAAAGAGCCACTGTTGACTCTTGTCTTGACTTACACTGAAACAAATGGGAAATCTTTCCTCTTTTTCTCCTCCTCCTCCTCCTTCTCGCCCTCCTCCTCCTCTTCACTTCTTTTCTTCTTTGAGTTTGAACTCAGAGATCTGCCTGCTTTCACCTCCCAAGTGCTGGGACTAAAGATGTTCGCCACCACTGCTGGGCTTAGATGGGAAATCTTTAATCAAATTTCCAAAGGGAGGGAGAAGGGAGACTGTGGGCCATGGATCAGCTTAACCAGCCATGTAAGCCTTTAGTTCCATATAGGCAATCCATTGACACAAATGGATGTAGAAAACTGTTGAGACTCAAAGCCTTGCATTACAGTAAAGTCCAAAACATACAAAATTTCTTAGGACATGTAGGACACAGTGGAACACTCCTTTAATCCCAGCATGTGGGAAGGAGTGGCAGGCTGATACCTGAGTTGGAGACCAAGTTGGTCTATAAAGTAAGTTCCAAGCTAGGTAAAAACTGAAAATTGAGGCTCTGTAAGTAAATAAGTAATTCTTCAGTACTGTTGTACAAAATGGTGCACATCTGTGATACCAGTACTTTGGAGGTGAAGGCTGGGGATCTTCATCCTGTGATATGTTAAGGCAGTCTTGGCTACATGAGACCCTGTTTTATTATTTTTTGTCTTTTTTAGTATGTATCTTAGCTTCTTTCTTTCCTATATAGGCATAGTCATCCAAATAAAAAAGTATATATGAGTCTTGCCACCAACAAAAAAATATATAGCACATATGGTTATATATATATATATATTACATAATACTTGATAGTTAGTGAGTGGGTTCCTTGCTTATGTGCTATACTTATTATTGTCATATTATGAGTGCATTTCTTTTACATAGAAACTGTTAAGACAGACTGGTGGCTCACACCTGTGATCTCAGCAGGCTGAGGCAAAAGGATCACCCCAAATCTGAGGCCAGGCTGGGCACAATGGTGCATGCCGTTAATCCCAGCACACAGGAAATAAAAGTAGGATGATCTCTGCACTTGGAGGCCACATCCTGGCCTATATAGTAAATTCCAGGCTAGACAGTGAAGTGCTGTCTTAAAGCAAGCAAAGAAGTTTCCTATAATTAGTGTGTTGTGTTTGTGTCCGTCTAGCAGCTGCAGCTGTGGAGTGGCCCTGACCCCTTGATTACATCATTTTTCTCTTGTGCTTGATCTAATCTTGTGCTGTTTTGTTACTTGCAGCCCTAGGAGCAACAGGTTAGAACATATGGTTTAGGGGTGTAATAGGCTTAAACTACCTAGCTTTGCTAAGTACACTGTGTTGTTGCAGTGGCCTAAGGACATGTTTCTAGGAGTACATTCCTTTTGATAAGTGTCATGTATCTGAAGTGGCATTTTTAAAGCCTCAGAAGTGAGCAGCCCTCAGAAGCCCTAAGTATCTGACTAGTGGAAGTTGATTCCTTGTCTGTGGTTTGTTGAAAATGCTGTGGGAAGGATTCCAGAGTTGAGAACTGAGTTCCATGCATGGTTCTTGGGTTTAAGTTTCAGATACCTCCAACTGTTGAGATTTACCCTGGATTAGGTAGACCATCGCCCTCACTCTGGAAGCAGCTCTGTGAGAAAGCTGAGTATCATTCCTATTCTTTTTTTTTTAGTTTTTTGAGATAGGGTTTCTCTGTGTAGCCCTGGCTGTCCTGGAACTCACTCTGTAGACCAGACTGGCCTCAAACTCAGAAATCCGCCTGCCTCTGCCTCCCAAGTGCTGGGATTAATGGCGTGAGCCACCACGCCCGGCTTATCATTCCTATTCTATGCAACAGGAAACAGGCACTGAGGAATGCAGTCTCATGCCTACCTCAGTATCATATCTTTGAAGCACGACTTTGAGCACCATCTCTCTGACTGGCAGCACTTCATCCTACCCTGTACCTGCTGCTTTGTGCCTTTAGGGAGACCACACCTTGAGTCCTGTGAGAGTGCAGCTTGTGGGGAGAAACCAAGAGGATTTTCTAGACCACAGGATTCCTTGAACACCCTGTAGAAGGGCTGCCAGGAATAGCCAGGCCTCAGGCCATATCAAGGGGCCACACAATGTCTACAGGCTAGGATTTGACCTCCATGTCCCCCTTCTGCCTAGTTGGCACACTGACACCTGTTCCGTATCAACCCACACAGCAGGGGCAGTCATAGCCCTCTTGAACATAGGGCCTCCCTGATAGAAAGATGTTCAGCTACCAGTTTTGACAAGTGATGACGTCAGCTATAGCTGTAGAGATCTATCACATGCCACATGAATGGTGTTTCTTGTTCATTAAAGGAGGAACTTCCTCAGGTTCTTAATGAAATAGACCTGCTCCTCACTGTACACCCTGCTCTGAAACTGTACACTCTTCTCAGCACACACACTGCTCCTCTCTATACATGAACCATGGCATTTACTGGGCCATCACCCTTTTTTGGAAGACAGGGTCTCACTATTTAAAACCAGACTGGTCTTGAACTCACAAACCTGCCTGCTATTGGCTCTGAGTTGCTGGGATTAAAGGCATGCACCACCATGCTGGGCTATTTAAGAACATTTTGTGCACTGGGTGAGACTTTAATAACTTACTCTAACTGGTTCGTGGTTCTAAGGTGGTGTGGTCTTAGTACAGTTGTTAGGTTGCATGGCAAATGGCAGTTCTGATTCCTGTTTCCAGAGCCGGCGATTGGACACTGAAGAATTACGTTTACCAGATATTTCTGCAGAAATAGCTGAGAAAATGGCCACATTTCATGGTATGAAAATGCCATTCAATAAGGAACCAAAATGGCTTTTTGGAACAATGGAAAAGTAAGTGTGGAGATTACTTGGTCCTCATCACTCTTACCCTGGTGTCTTTGGCAGTAACAGAAGTGAGTGCTTCCCTTTATCTGCCAGGGTGCTCAGAGACCCCTTTGGTTCATTGGTGTGCATGCTATTACTTGTGATGTGTGTCTCATGAATAAGTCTTTCTTGCATGTATCAATCAATTCCTGGACCAAGAATGAAGACTTGTTTGCAAATTGCTATCAGGTGGGTGGGTGGAAAGCTAGCCTCCCTGAGTTCTGTAGGTCCAACCATCCCCTCCCTCTTTCCTGGAGACACTGGGCTTCCTTGGAACTGGGACTGGCTAGAGTTGGGTGCTTGAGTGAGGCCTATGAATACACCTGCTCAGCTTAGCACTGGTCTTTGTCCTTCCTATGGCAGATACCTGAATCAAGTACTAAGACTTAAATTCAGCAGGGAGGCCAGAGTTCAGCAACTGCACAAGTTCCTCTCTTACAACCTGCCTCTCGAGCTTGAGAACTTGAGGTGAGTATAGCCTTCTGTCCTGCCGTAAGCTCCTCATCTATAGAATAAATGCTCTTTCAGGAGTAAGTCCTGGTGACCAGGATGGGTTGAACCTGGGAGTCTTTTTCTTTTTTTCCTTTCCTGAGATTTCAGTGTCCTAGAACTCACTTTGTTCACATGCTAGCCTCAAACTCTGGAGATCAGACTGCCTCTGTCTCTGTGCTGGGGTCAAAGGTGTGCGTGACTACAACTGGCTTTTGTGTGTGGGCAGGGTAAATTTGTTTTTGAAAGATGTTATTTTAATTTTCAAATCTGAACTCAATATCCTCTAAAAGTATGTATTCAGTTTAATCACTGAGACATATCTCTAGCCCTGAATGTCCAAGGTCAAGTGAGGTTTTACCTAGGACAGGAGTGATGGGTAGAGGCAGTAGACTGGGGAGATGGAAGGCTAAACCTAAGCTTTGGGAGTCGTTGAAAATCTTGAGATTGGTTTCTGAGCCGGAACCCCTATTGTGCCTTCCTGGTGAGGCTAGGTACAGGCCTGTGTGCTGTGCCGGGTGGAAATGGTGCCAAGACCTTTAAGGAACTCTTGCTTTATTAGGACAGAAAGCAGTTGTCTGGTTCTAATACATGCTGTGAAGGAAACCATTCTAGGGGCATCTAAGTCCCTGGTTAGGCTTTTCCAGGATAGCATGAGCAGAATGCACAGTAGTCCAGTGGGGAAAAGCTTGCAGTGCAGAGAGGCTGAGTGGGTTCTCTGCAGAGATACACAGTGACACATGGTTTTCTGCGTGTGAATGAGTATGCTGTGTTGGCGCGCAGGCTCTGTGCTGGCCACATGAGAGCATGCATGCACCTTACTGAGTTTGATAGGTAATGGTGAGATTTTCTCTTCCCAGGTCATTGCTGCAGTACACTAGATCTCCAGTTGTATTTTGTCATAATGACTGTCAAGAAGGTAAGAAATGCCATGGCATGCTAAGGATGAAGCTTGTGTTATACTTAAAAGACCATTGTGTACGTATGTGTGAAGCGTGCAAGATGACAGCATAGGTGTACATTGAAATAAGATGCAGCCAGCAAGTGAAGCTTAGCACAAAAATGAGCTAGAAGTTTATACCAATGAAAACCTTCTGAATGATAGCTAGAAAAGCAAGTTCTCAAAAAAATAAATAGAGGATTGCTTATATTTACAATATTAAAAATATATATTATAAAGATCTGAAAAAAATTTTCTTTAAAGTAGGAATTGGAATGAAAGCACATGTATCTGTTTCTGTGTAACTCCTCATGGTAGATACTTTAGCCTGCAAAGCAGAAGACCCAGATTGTGCAAGCTTTATACAACTTACTCAGACCACCTTCTCACAAAATGCCCAAACCACTCAGGCTGTTTAACTTGAGAAAATTACAGTAAAGTACATTGCTACTGTTAAAGAATTTTACTCTTTTTTATTTTCCTGTGTCTTAGTTAGGGTTTTATTGCTGTGAAAGAGACACCATGACCAAGGCAACTTTATTTATTCACTGTACATCCTGATATCGGCCCACCTCTCTTCCCACTTCCCCCCTCATACTGCTCCTGTCCCCATTCCCCACACCTCTCCTTCTTTGAAAAGGGAAAAGCCCCCCCACCCCCTAACCCCACCCCCCTACCCCCCACCCTCGATATCACCCCACCCCAGTACATGAAGTAACTGCAAGACTAGGTATATCCTCTCCCACTGAGGCCAGAAAAGGTAGCACAGTTAGGGGAACAGGATTCACAGGCAGGCAACAGGTTCAGGGACAGCCCCCACTCTAGTTGTTGGGAGACCTGCATGAAGACCAAGTTACATATCTGCTACATAATATGTGCAGGGAGCCTAGGTCCAGCTCACGCTTGCTCTTTGGTTGGTGGTTCAGTCCCTAGGAGTCCCCAAGGGTACAAGCTAGTTGACTCTGTTAGTCTTCCTGTGGAGTCCATAATGTCTAGGTTCCTTAATCCTTCCCCCAACTCTTTCCCAAGACTCCCCTTGCTCCATCTAATGTTTGGCTGTGGGTCTCTACCGTTGTTTCCATTGGCTGCTGGATGGAGCCTTGAACTCAGGACCTCTGGAAGAGCAATCAGTGCTCTTAACCACTGAAATATCTCTTCAACCCCTAGATTAGTTTCTTATGAAGACTCTTCATCAATAAGCCATTAATTTGAGCCAAAGTACTTTTCCGATTAGCTTGCCCACTAGTCGGGTAGAGCAGGGTATAGAAATCTCAGCAACAGCTTTTCCGGTTAGCCACAGCCACATCAGGTCCTGATGGTGATGAGGTATGCAGATCATTATCACCAGAGAGGAGTCTGGACCAAGTCAGTTGCCTGAGTGATGGCCAAGTATAAAACAGATAAAAATGAAAGGTTGCATTTATTTTATTATACAATTTTGGGTGCCTTCCTCCTGTACTCAATTTCATTGGCATTGGAAGCAACAGGAATATGCTGCAAAACCTAGAAACTACTTCTGTCAGAAACCTTGGGGGGGAGAGAGAATAGCCAGAGTTAGCAAGGTGTGAGGCTCCAGGCCCTCTCACCCACCTGCCTTGATTCAGTGCTGGCGGAAACATCAGAGGGCCATTCACTGTCTCTGGTCTTCTTGATTTGGACAACATGTGGGGATAAATCAGATGGGCCCCAGTTAGGCAGTTGATGACAACAACCCAGTTCCAAGGCTCTAGGAGATTGAGGTAAGGAAACCAAATACACTCTAACATACAGCGTGTGAAGCTTTTGGAAAGTACTGCTCCAGATAGTAGCTGAGGCGGTCTGGCTATATTTTGTAGTATGCAGAGAGCAGAAGGAGGACAGGGACTAGGAACAGGTGGTGCTGGAGCCTTCCTGCTTAGAGCCAGCCGCTGCCATGACAAAACTTGTACTCTGTGCCTGTGATGTCTTTAGGACCAAAGCTGAAATCATTTGGGGGTAAAATCACACTCCACTCTGCTGCTCAAGGGTTGAGCCTAGTGTTATAATATGTCTTGTCACCCAAATCTTTTGTAGGTAATATCTTATTGTTGGAAGGCCAAGAAAATTCTGAAAAACAGAAGCTGATGCTCATTGACTTTGAATACAGCAGTTACAATTACAGGTAATGTGTTAATAGTCAAATGTCAACTTCAGTACCACTTGATTATTGTAATAGAAAACAATTATAGGCTCAAACAGCATACTGAGTAAAAAGTTTCTACACCAGAAGGAAGCTGTTTGCCCCGGGCAAGTCAGCACAGGCCTTTCTATAAGCAGTTTGCCTCTTCTTCTGGGCTGCCAAGATGATTCTCCTGACATAAGTACTGATTGCCACAGAAGTATTTTGTTCAGGTGCCCAAGTAGCATTTAGGTAGCACCTTTGGTTCTCCGTTTGCTGTGGTTCTGATGCTTACCAAATTGGCTTTCTGTGTCATTAAAGCTACCATACTCCTGTGCTGGAGTAATTTATTACCCCAGAAAGCCCTATAAAAACCACAACCATTTACTGTATTTATAAGCTATATGCCTAGATTTTTAGATTGAGCAGATCTACTCTAGAAGCCTACCTTGGAGATCAGAGATCCCATTTAAGGTTCACTCAGCCATTCAGCTTTTAATATACATTTTATGTATGTGTGTGTATGTATATGCATTACATGTGTGCCTATGCCTAGTACCAAGGGCCCTTGGAGGCCAGAAGTGGCCATCAGATCCCCTGGAACTAAAATCAGCAGGCAGTCCAGAGCTGCCTGACATGGGTCTTTTGCAAGAGCAGCAAGTGCTCTTTCTTCACCGTGGAGCCCTCTCCCCAGCCCTCATTTAACTTCTCCCTTTCTGCTCAGGGAGCCTGCAAGCCCTGCAGCATGCCTCATTCCTTGCCTGCATTGTCCTGTCTTTCAGGGGATTTGACATTGGGAATCATTTCTGTGAGTGGATGTATGATTATACTTATGAAAAGTATCCTTTCTTCAGAGCAAACATTCAGAAGTATCCTACCCGAAAACAACAGGTAAGAGACTCGTTTGTATTGATAAGTTAGCTTTATGTAAGCTGGCTTCACTCAGAATTACACACTCATCTTTCTTTTCTATTAGTTTTGTTTTGTTTTTCAAGACAGGTTTATTTTGGTTTTTCTCTGTGTAGCTGTAGCTGTCCTGCAACTCAGTCTATGGACTAGGCTAGTCTCGAACTTCAGGATCCAAGTGCCTCTGATTCTTGAATGCTGGGACTAAAGGCGTGCTCCACCATCCCCAGCACATGTTTGTTTTTAAAGATACTCTGTTTATTCATTAGAGAAAAACAAAAAACAAAAACAAAGCGGTGTCCGTGTGGGTGCCTCTTGCGTGCTAGAATGGGTATTCTTCCTGCTCTACCACTCAGCCACATGATGGCTCTGCTTAAATTATGGCAAGGTTAGGAAAATGATTTTGCTTACATTTAAGAACATTATTTTGCCTGGGCCTAGATGACCATGCATGCCTAACTGCTGGGGCTGCTTAGAAGGAAGAGAGAGGGGAAGAGGATTGTGAGCATGGGCTCTACAGCAACACCATGTATCATGTTCGAGGAGGAGTGATGGTGTAGGTTATCAGAAGCCCTCGGTAGCATGTAAGAAGCCCTGGGTTCAGTCCCTAATAATAAAGATAATAGTAACAATTCAGTTTTGTTTTGTTAACATGTGGATTCATACTGGGCATCTGAGCCCATTTCTTGTTAACTCCCTGAGCTGTGGACACCTGGTTCAGTCAGAGGAGGGTTAGGCCTCCTGTGTTCCTCCAGGATTTGCCAAGAGCTCCATTTCCTAGGCATGTGGGACAGGTTGAACACCCTGCTTTATTTCGTGAGCCTGTGAGTAGCTGGAGGAAAAGCTTTGCTGTGAATCATTGCTTTCCCATCCTGAGTTTCAAGGGACTAACTGGTTATGTGGAGAAATATTTCTTGTGGGAATTCTTCCCTGGGATTTTTTTTCTCTCATTTCTCAGCCTGTCTCTGAAGCCTGGAAAGAAGCTTGATGGGCTTTGGTCCTGACAGTGGGCCGGGCAGGGAGGGGGGTGAGCAGGGGAAGTGGGGAAACTCAGCTGGACTGCCAGCTGCAGGATGAGGGCAGGTGCGAACGAGCCACTGCCCCAGAGCAGCCAGGGGACATCTTGAGTCCATGGAGCCAGGAGCCCATGAAGAAGCTTAGCCCTTCAAATGGGAGCTTGCTAAGGTGCCAAACAGTGTTATCACTCTCTTCCGTCACCACGTAAGGCTGTTGGGGATGAACTTGAATATGTCCAAAGCCAGGCAGCCAAGCTTAGGTGAGGAATAGGGGGATCACAGGTCTGCTTGGGGTGAGGTAAGGGCATTGGGTCTAGGCTTGGTAGAAGGGAATTTAGACCCATAGAGTGGATACCAGAGTTCAGAGTTGTCAGAGTAGCTGACAGATTATCAGCCAGAGGCAGTGGTGGTAGAACAATGTGCAAGCTGTAGGCAGTTACTTTCTAGTTACATTTTTTTCTGGACGGTTGAGAAGATGGTGGGATGTCTCTCGCAGTAGGAGAGAGCTTGATCAACATGTGCAGAGCCCTGAATTTGATCCCCCAAATAAATAAACACAGAAATAAATACATACATAAACACAAAAGGAAAGATTGTGAGTGTGGGGGTCTGTCAGATATTAGCTCTGTGTATGTTGAGTAATCTAGTGCTTCTTTGTTTTCTTTAATCCACTGCAGAAGTGTGTAGAATCCTGAACTTTGTGTATTGAACGTTTATGTGTGAGAGTGTTTTTTCTGCATAAATTTCTGTTCACTGTATGTATACAGGGCCTGCAGAGATCAGAAGAGGGTATTGGATGCCCTGGGACTAAAGTTCAGAAGGTTATAAACCACTTTGTGGAACCAAATCTGGGCCCTTTTAAAGAGTAACCAGTGCTACTCTCTAGCCCCCCTTGAACAGTGTTATTTTGTGATGTGATATTTTGTGATATTCATGTAGAACCTTCTGTATGCCCCACCTAATGAAAGCTGTTAGATAAATGCCATGGACCTTAGGGTCAGAAGCCATCTTGGCCTTGCATCTGGCAGCACAAAGGCAGTGGCAGCCATGATAGGTATGCGGCTACTGTTGGCAATGTTTGTTTAACAGTCATCCATCCTAACATAGTTCATTCTTTTTTAAGCTCCATTTTATTTCCAGTTACTTGACTACATTCCAAAATGATTTTGAAAGCCTCAGTAGTGAAGAGCAGTCAGCTACAAAAGAAGACATGTTGCTTGAAGTCAACAGGTAAGCTTCTCCTTGCTGTGTTGGCAAGTGTAGCCAGCTGCCAGTTACTGGTGTTTGGTGTGTGTCTTTGCGAGGAGAGGCTGGAGACAGTGACATGGCTCCACTCCTCTGCTGTTATGTGAACATGAGCAGGAGCTCTGAAAAGTGTGGGTGACCGGGCTAGAGAAGCATGCTCAGGGAACCGCTTCCTGCTGAGGGCATGGGGCAGGTTTTCAGGAGCTACTGTCAGCTGGTGGTCTGTATACGCCCTTGTAGCAGAGCATGGCCACCCCAATGTCCTCTGTGCCCTGCCAGGCAGCTGGGTATATTATTCACACCACAACTATTCCTGTGGCTGGCCAGAAGTGGAAAAACTCCAGTCCCTTCACATACAGTCCCTCCAAAGGGCCAAGGCACCACTTACAGCATATGGAAGATGTCTGGTAGTGTGGCCGGGGGTATAAGATGATCTCTTGGATCCCCTGACTGACCTCCCATGGCTTATGTGCTTCTCACTTGTGATTACAGATTCGCCCTTGCCTCTCATTTCCTCTGGGGACTTTGGTCCATTGTACAGGCCAAGATTTCATCCATCGAATTTGGGTACATGGTATGTTTCAGGGGCAATTCTCCGAACTGCAAGGAAGAGCTGTGGTGTGTGAGCTTAATTTGGACATTTGGTGACCTGGTGACTGGGGCAGTGTAGCTCTGGAGGTTCTTCTCAGTGAGGGTACAGTTGCATCACTCCAGGGCCAAAGGAGCTGTCCTTGACACAGAGATTCTTGGGACAGGTCCCTCTCATTCTAGGATGACTCTCCTTTAGGTAGGAGGTTTGGTAATGATGCCTTGAGGCAAAAACAGGAAACATTTGGATATTTAAAGTCAGCAAGTTGGCTCAGCAGGTAAAGGCTTCTGCCAGCAAGCTCCTGATGAGCAATCTAGTACCTACATGGTGGAAGGAGAACTGTTCCTTGTCAGTTGTCCCTTGACCTCTCTACATGCTCTGTGGCATGAGTACCCCCTGACAAATGAAATGTAATTTTAAAAAAACTGATTTGACCAGATGATCCTGTAACATCAGGCTTCAAGTCAAAGGTGGCATCTGAGCCACAGATGTGGGTTTTGCTGGCGTGGTGGTCCACAGTAGCACTTAAGGTCAGTCAGGTCAGCCTGGCTACATAGTTAAGACTGTGTTTGCTCTCTCTCCCAGGAATATGCCCAAGCTAGGTTCGATGCCTACTTTGACCAGAAGAGGAAGCTTGGGGTGTGAACGGGATGGCTCCACTGTTCAGCACTGGACTACAGGAGGCAGCTGCCCCAGGCCCTCAGTGGAGCGCTGCTGTGACCACTGCCCTGGGCAGAAGGCCTGGACGTCTCACTACTGAGCACCGATGTGTATGATACTACAGACTATATTAAAGTGGAGTAACATTTCTTTCATCTTTGTTTACACTCTCACTAGGACTCTGAACCATGATTGGAAGCAGAAATATAGTACAATAGTGCAATAGCTCAGAACCCGCCTAAGCTGGAAGCCTTTGGCTGCATGGCTACAGCTTTCAGCCACTTAGGACCCCAGCTGGACAGAGCCGTGCTGTGTGGGTACTCCAAGTGCTGGCTTAGGGTATTAATGTGCTGCAACACATTTGTGACCAGGCTTTGAAGGTGACAGTCTGACAATGTGTTGGAGACACTTCTGAAGGGCAAGTGCACTGACATACTGTGAAGTGGCTCAACAGGAGGAACCTGAGTTGTGGGGTCTGTGGATGGGCAGCCAGCTGCTTCTGTACAGGGTACACTTGACTGTGGACATGCATCTGCGGGCAGTGGCTGCATCCCTCCCGTGCCTGTGTACGTGTGACTACATGGGCCAGCGTCACCGACTGGCCATAACTTGAGTGTCTCCTAACTGGGTGTGCTTTATAGCTCCAGCTTCCCGGGGAGGAGCAGTGGAGCCAGCTTCCTCACCCCTTCTTGCCTTCCCTCTGCCTGGCCTGGAACTTGGGCTTCTGCCCATTGCCCTCTGAAGCTGCTTCCCATCTGATGTCACTGGGAGACAGCAGCTGTATGTGGGGTTTTGGGGTGCAGGTAGATTAGAGCTGTGAAATCCATGTACATTAATACCCAATGGGATAAACTTAGAATTTTTTTTTACTCTGAACTCTGAATTGTTTGTGCACATATTTCTGCTACCACCAAGACTGTATTATACAGATAAATAAACAACTTGAAACCTATTCTCAGGCTGTACCCTTCATATGTCAGTGCTTTGCTCTCTCCATCAGCACACATGGAAAAGCCATGTGACTAGTGCCAGGCTGGGCATCCTCCTCATCACACCTCATTCTGCAACACCACATTTTGGTGTCCCACTGATCTCCATGGCCACACATAGCAAAGGTCCCCGGCATTTGCCACCCTTCCTGAAGAGCCTCACTCTGCTGCTCTCCCCAGAGTCAGGCCCAGACAGTAGCAGAGGGAGCTGCAGCTCTTCCTGTTGCTCTGACCCACCAAGCTTCAGCAAGAATGCTGCATGCCACATGCCAGCACTGTTTTCCATGGCCTTTCTTATAACTAACTCTCCACTGAAAGACAGGATGGAAGTGGCTGTGCCTGGCTTGGTCTTCCCCTGTCTGAGTGGCTTCACTCCAGCTGACTCAACTTGCCTAATAAAATAACAGGCACAATGAGCCCTCATGCTTTTCTTTCTTTCCTTTTTTTTTTTTTTTTTTGGTTTTGGTTTTTTGGTTTTTTCGAGACAGGGTTCTCTGTGTAGCCTTGACTGTCCTGGAGCTCACTCTGTAGACCAGGCTGGCCTCAAACTCAGAAATCTGCCTGCCTCTGCCTCCCAGAATGCTGGGATTACAGGCATGCGCCACCACTGCCCAGCACCTCATGCTTTTCTTAAGACTTACTTTTATTAAATTATGTGGTGGGAAGAGGTATATACTCAAGAGTCCCAGAAGTCCAGAGGAGTAGGATGCTCCGGAACTTGAGTCGCAGGCCACTGAGAACCGTGCAGTGAGTGCTGGGAAGCAAACCCAGGCCTCTGCAAGAGCAGTCCAGGCTCTTCACTTCACTGAGCATCTCTCCAGCCCAACTCCTGCTTTTCTACATCTTCCCATTTATGACTGTGCTTTTCCCAAATGACTTGTGTAGCCCCTGCTCTCCCTGCCTGCTGCTATTTCCTGCTCAGATGAGCAGGGATCAGATCCATCTTGGTCTGATCAATCGCACCTGTAAGTGGTGATCACTACCAGGACAATGCTTGCTGGTGTTATGGCAGGCTGTTCCCATGGCAACTGGAATAGGCAGTCTAGGAAGGCAAGCTTCAGAGCTAGGGCAGGCCTGCTATCTCCTGGGGATCCTCTACACTCCGTTATGTTTCTCTTAGCTCAGTCTGCCAAGCATGTGAAAGTGCCTGAAAGACACTAGTATTCCCAGCCCTGTATTTAGAGATCCTCAGCTGGACAGTCCACAGCCCCCAACCCCCAACCCCCAGCAGCTTGGCCAGGACCATTGTGGCTTGCTATGCCCAGAGCAGCTCTGGCCTCAAAGCAGCCTTTGTTGCTGGGGCCTTCAGCTGCAAGAACTACTCTGTAACTTAGAAAACTTGAGTCTCTGGCCTCTGACATGCACTGGCTATGTATATGCCTCCCAGCCAGAGGGAATGAAAGAGGCCACTCCTACCTCAGCTAAGCATGGAAGATTTTAAGGACTTCAGGGAGATGGGGCCTGAAGTCAAAAACCAGTTTGCACAGTGCCAAAAGATGGGAAGCTCACTGCTGGCTGGAATCCACTCCCACAAAACTGAAGTGTTTCTTCTTGGCCCTAGAGCTAATCCTCTTGTCCCCCATGAGTCTGCAGATGTGCTCATCCCAGCAATTTCTCAAGGCGTCAATCATAAACCAGTGCCTCCTGCCCTCTACCTCCACTAAAGGAGGGTCTAAGATGTCATGTTGAGAATCTAGAGCTCGGACCACTGTAGTGTCAGCCTAACCCCAGTACCCCAGAGAGGACAAAGGCAAAGGTCCTGGGCCAGCCAGCTCTTTATTCGTGTCCCACTTCGGAGAAGCAGGGATCGCAGTGGGTGCTAGTCACTGTCCACAGTGAAGGTGAAGGGGCTGAGCTTGTAACCGGTACCTGAATAGAACTTGTTCTGGAACTCCACCCTGAGTGTGAGAAAGGGGAAGGTAAAAGGAAATCCATCCATCCCCTCCATGCCCAGGCTTACTACAGGGGTGCTCACCAGTGCAACCGCAAGGCATGCAGGAAGGCTGAGAGCCCCTCCATCACTAGCAAGATGGCCACAGTCAACACAGCAAAGGCAGCAAACACAGGGACCAGCACCACTGCTGCCACGCCAATCTCTCGGCCCATGCCTAGGCCTATGCGCATCACCATGGCCCACAGGACCTCAGACAGCTCTGCACATAAGTAAGAGGCTAGTGAGGTCAAGGGTGGAGGAATGCCTGTCACACCCCTACCCCAACAGCATCCTTGAACCCGTCTTGCCCCTAGAGCTGGTGAGGCACCGCTGTGGGACAGCCCCATTTGACCAGGTAGAATACTGAAGCCCTGAAAGAAAGGTCACTCACGGGCATGGGCCAGGCTCAGGGCCCAGAGACGCAGGTAGGAGGCTGTGTTGGAGATGCAGCCCAGGCAGAACTCAATGGTGTGGATGGCTTGGTGCATGAAGATCTCAGAAGGATCAAACTGCATGGTAAAAGGCCATGAGAGACAATAGCAGGAGCTGACAGCCCTCCCCCAACAAAGTGCTGTCTGCCCACCTCGGCTGCGTCATCCCCTGGGCTCCCAGCCTTCTCCTCGTCAGGGCTCCAGCTGTTCTCCAAGGTGGAAGCATCAGGGGAGGCCAGAAGCTTATCAGTGTCCTCATCCTGAGGACAGATAAGATCAACAGCTCCAGCCCCTGGACAGCACAGCCACCAGCCAGCAGCACAGCCTACAGGAAGCAAAGGCCACTCCTCACGCCGCCCTCCTTTCCTGTACTCCTTCCCACTTCTACCTGCCGGCCTGCTGGCCTCCTCTGAGTGTTTCTTCTTTGGTGGTGCTGGCGCAGCAGGTACAAGGGTGTGCCCAGCAGCAGGACAGGAACTGTGGCCAAAGCCAGGACCACCAGCGCATACTGTACCACTTCCTGTGGGCAAGCAGGGCAAAGAACCATGCCCAGTGCATGGAACCAGTCACTTGGTATGGTCAGATTGATCACTGGGAACTGCAGTTCCTTCCCCAGGGACACTAACAAGGACCTCTTAAGAAAGGACTTCAGGTTCTCAACACCTGAGACCCAAACTTTAGTCCACTGTCTCTGACATCACTGTCTGGCATTATTCCTTCCCACAATCCATGTCTCAGATGGCTCTGCAGCTCCTGGTGACCCAGTGACTGAACCTGAGGGTCCCCAGTGAAAGTCAGCCATCCCCTGTCCCTGGCCTACCTGCCCATGGAAGAGCAGATGATTGGTGGGGTTTTGAGAGAAGAGGAACATATTGATGAAGTGAATGAGGATACTGGGGGCCGAGGAGGCGCCGGCAGCCGAGATGGTCACCCACTTGTAGACAATGAGGAACACAAGGTAGCCAAAGAGGCCCAACAGGAAGATGAGCTCAGGCAAGGTCTCCAGCAGTAGCCGGTGGGCCTGGCCAAAGTGCCTGTGGGAACAGACAGGTCAGAGCACCCTGGACCCACCAGGACACTGCCCACACCCATTAGCAGCCCTTAGCTCACACGTGGTTGAAGATGCTGAGGAACACCCCAAAGGCCATGTGGGTGACTCCTAGGATGACAGACATTTTCATCTTGAAGGAGTTGAGGAAGCTCAGGTGGTTGGTGGCCAGGCTCCAGATCTGGGACAGTGGGAGAGGTGAGCGCAGGAACACTATGGTCAGTTTTGCCAGGACCCTGTCCCCTCCCATGTTTCTCTCATCACCTTGCTCCCTGACAAACCCAAGCCCAGCACCTTAGTCACTAGTTCTAAGGGACTAGGATAGCTCAGCTGGGCAGCTCAGACACCCAGGTCCCAGCTTCACTCTCATCTGTTAATAGGGTGATGATGCTAACTAACATGGACCAGTTGTTTCCCACACAGCAGGCTGCTATTCTGTTCTAGGTTTTTGTTGGCTTGTCTTGAGATGTTTTATGTAACCCAGGCAGGCCTTGAACTCTGATCCTCCGGCCTCCCATTTCCCAAGTGTTTGAATTATACTCGTGTCCCACTCCACTCGGTCTAGATACTATTTTTACAGGGCTGTCTGCTTGTGTGAGGCCTGGCACCCAGGAAGTGCACAGTGTCAACTGTCAAGGGGGGAGCAAACAGATGGAGCTGTGGAGCCCTAACCAGCCTTGCCAACTGCCTGCCTCACATGCATCGGCGTGCCCACTTACCGGGTCAATGCCAAAAGGATAAGGCCGGAGGAAGACGCCGGTGACGTTAGGGTTCAGGGTGAGCACGGGGTGCTGGGACAGGTACTCGTCACTGCAGTAAGAATAGATCATGTCAGCTGCATAGTGCACCAGGCGCCCTAGGTGGGTAGGGAGGATCGAGGCCGTACCTCCAGCCTGACTGGTTGGCCATGGCAGCCACACTCCAGCCTGAGGGGAAAATCACGGTGGCACGGCTGAAGCACTCGTTGTAGACGAAGCCAGTGTAGATGGAGAACAGACCCATGAGCAGGAGAAGGTAGCGACCCCCAAAGAAGGTCTGCCAGATCTGGGGGTTCAGGGAAAGACAGGGGTACTGTTTAGCTCAGCTTAAGAGGTTCAGCTCCTGTGCCCTCTCCCTTATCCCTTGTCGGGTCTGGACCGTTCGTACCTCGTTCTGTGCGGCCTTCACGGCTGGTCGGTTCTCAGCAAGGACCATGGCCAGGGCGAAGAGAAACATGAGCAGTCCGTGACCCACATCGCCAAACATCACGGCGAAGAGAAAGGGGAACGTGATGATGGTGTAGGGAGCTGCAGGCAGACAGGATGCAATCAGCAGGTCCCCGTGGGGAACTGGGTATCACTTCCTTGTCCGAGTTGCCACAGAGGCCTCCCAGGACCAGCCAAGAGAGTGTTTATGAGACAGGAACCACTTGGCATATTTCAGAGCCTACAGCTGTCAATCTATGCCACCCAAGGCTTGTTACTTAAATTTCCTGAGCCTAGTTCTCCATTTGTAAAACAGAGATCTCAGTGCCACCTCACAGGGTTATTATAATGAGTGTCATGGGTAGGCCTGGCAGGTGACAGGCTATGGACATAGGTTTAGCAGGTCTAGCTGTCAGCTGTTTAAGGATAGGGCAACTACTGAGTGGTCCAGAATGGCCTTGAACTCCTGAAGTGATCCTCTTGACTGGTACAGTTTTCTGTTTATGTGTGTGCATGTGCATTGTAGGTCGGAGACAACTCCTCCATTTTGAGACAGTGCTTGTCATTACCCTGGATCCTCACTAAAAAAGGAGCTGCCTGGCTCCAGCTCACATTTCACCTCCACTGGAATCACAGCCATGCACTGCTGAGTCTGCGTGGGCCTTGGAGCTCCACATGGGTCTTCAGGCTCTACAGGCCTAGCCAGCTCCCTGGGTGTTTGCCAGTGCGTGTTAGTTGTTATTGTTGTTTTTCTGAATAACATTTATTTGCTAATTTACTGAGGGGAAGGTATGCATGTATGCAGCTCAAAGAATAACTTGTAGGAATTAGTGCTACTCTTATATAGGCCCTGGGAATTGAGCTCAGGGTCAGAATTATTCACAAGCCTTTACTCAATAACCATTTCTCTGGCCCTGAATGTTGTTTAAGAAGATCTATAAGCCTGGCATGACTGATTTATACCTGTAATTCTAGAAGTCAGGAAGCTGAGACAGGAGGATTGCCATGAATTCAAGACCAGTCTGTAACACCCTGTCTCTCACAAGAGGTAATGACACACACCTTTAATTCCAGCACCCAAGATGTAGAGGCAGGAGGATTGCCATGAACTCAAGACCAACCTGGGCTACAGTGTAACACCCTGTCTCAAATAATGGGTAATGACACACAGCTTTAGTCCCAGAACTCAAGATGTAGAGGCAGGAGGATTGCTGTGAACTCAAGACCAACCTGGGCTAGTGTAATACCCTATCTCGAGTCAGTAATTGCACACACCTTTAATCCCAGCACTCAAGATGAAGAGGCAGGCAGATAACTGTGTTTGAGGCCAGCCTGGTCTAGAGTAAGTTCCAGGACAGCTAGGACTAGACATAGAGACCCTGCCTCACAAGACTAAAACCAAAAAATAGGAAAAAAGAAAAGAAAAGGAAAAAAAGACAGTCTCAAAATTACAAAACAAACCACATACGCACAAAAGCAAAAGAGCTGGAGAGTTAGATCAGCTAGCAGGTAGCAGGGAGCTAGCCTTGAAGGAGTAAAACCCTGAGCTCCATCCCTACCCAGCACTTCACAGACCAGGCCTGATGATACACTCTTGTGATCTCAACACCAGGGAGGTGGAGGTCAAAAAAAGATCAGAATTCCAAGGTCATCTTTGGTCACATAAAGTCTAAGGACAGTCTAGGATGAATGAGACCCTGTCTCAAAAACAGAACAGAAAAGAGAGAGAGACAGAGATAGAGACAGAGATCCAGAGAGAGAGAGAGGAAGAAGGAGGAGGAGGAGGAGCAGGAGGAGGAGGAGGAGAAGGAGAAGGAGAAGGAGAAGGAGAAGGAGAAGGAGAAGGAGAAGGAGAAGGAGAAGGAGAAGGAGAAGGAGAAGAAGAAGAAGAAGAAGAAAAAGAAGAAGAGAGGAGAGAGGAGGAGGAGGAGGAAGAGGAGGAGGAGGAAGAAGAGGAGGAGGAGGAAGAAGAGGAGGAGGAGGAGGAGAAGAAGAAAAAGAAGAAGAAGAAGAAGAAGAAGAGAGGAGGAGGAAGAGGAGGAGGAGGAGGAGAAGAAGAGAAGAGGAGGAGGAGGAGAAGAAGAGAGGAGGAGGAAGAGGAGGAAGAGGAGGAGGAGGAAAAGAAATGAAAGCTTCCCAGAAGAGCATCCAAAGGGCAGCGAGCCGGTGGGTCCTCCTGGTGGGCACTCAGCAAGTTGGTGCAAGTTGGAACAAGCTGGGTACTTAATCTCTGGAACCAGGGTTGGAGGAAGGGTTTCAGTGCACAAGCCTAATTAGGGGCCGACTGTGACCCCTTCAGGAGCTAAGCTCCACTGTCATCCAGCCCTCATATCGAGTGGGCCTTAACCCTGTGCTCAGTGTCCTTATATAGGAAGGGACATGGGCAGACACAGGGCCATGACAGCTGTTCACAGCCCAGGATAAAAGACCAGGAACAGATTTTCCCTAACAGTTGGACCGGTGCAGCTGACAACTTGACCTCAGACCTCCAGCCTACATTTCTGCTGGTTTGTTATGTTTACACAGCATCTAGAAGCACAGGGCTTGCCATGAGAAGGGACTCTAGCCAGTCCATGTATGGCAAACGTAGCTCTGGCAGGCCTTGCCCTTCTCCCCCCTGCCCCCTGCCTTGCTACACACTGTTAGGTGACATTCCCAAAGCTAGCTACCAAGGTTTATTCCCTCAGTTGGCTACTTCCTCCTCCTGAGGCTGACTACCAAGGTCCAGCTATTGATGTACTGAAGTCCAGCAATCAAAAGGCCCCTTGGGCTCACTAATTAACACACCCAATTAAAACTAAACACCTCATTGTAACAAGGGGGTTCCTTACTTACCTTTAGAAACTGCCCTTTTCCTATAGGCCACATCTGTCTCACTCTATCCAGAGGCAGTCTTTGCCTGTGGTCACCCCAACCCACGCCCAGGACAAACATCTCTCTCCCTTATCCCTCGGGCTCTAGCTCCAACCTTTGTCTCTTATTCCATGCCTTTCATCTCTCTGAGGCAAATAAGTCTCTTGTGCTGAGAACTAGGTCTTGGAGTGTCTTGAGCCAATACAGATTCACCGTGTAGCTAAAGCTGACCTACGATCCCTGCTCCTCCTGCCTCTGCCTCAGGCATGCACACCACACCCAGCCATCTCTGCCACTTAGTCACCTTCTGAGGATCCACAAAGCTCAACAGCGGTTCTAGCAAATAATACCCTCCTTCCTGAAGGCTACTGCTTTAAAAGCTGGCAAGGGGCAGCATCATGGCTGTTATGCCTGAATGGGAGGGGCCCCAGGTCAAGCTCAGGATGCTGGTTCTGAGGCCCTGAAGTGTCAGAACCTTTTGGGCTGAGTCTACATGGCCTCAGACTGATCCTGCCTATCTATCACATAGGCCTCACATCTTTACTGCAAGCACTTCACCCACCGAGCCTTGAACTTTCTACACAGCTGAAGATGCCTGAATTCTTGATCCTCTTGCCTCCATCTCCCCAAGTGCTAGGCTTCCAGGCTTAACCACCATGCTCAGTTGATGCTAAGGATTGAATCCTGGGCTTCATGAATCTATGAGGCAGGCGCTCTATCAATGGAGCCACATCCTCAACTCTACTGATTCCCACTTCATAAAAACAACAACAACCATTGCAGTGTGACAGAGTAAGCCACAATTATAGGCTGGTCTGAGGCCCTATGACAACCACTAGCCTTCCCAACTCTTCTCTGAGGTTTGTACTATTATTCCCATTTTACAGACCAGGAAAAATGTGACCCACAGAAACTAAAAAACTCATCATAGCCGGTGGTGGCGCATGCCTTTAATCCCAGCACTTGGGAAGCAGAGGTAGATAGATTTCTGAGTTCGAGGCCAGCCTGGTCTACAGAGTGAGTTCCAGGATAGCTAAGGCTACAAAGAGAAACCCTTGGGGGGCGGGGGGGGGGGGCAGAAAATCATCAAAACAAGTGAGCTGGACTTTAAGCCACTCCCAAATCTGTTTTCTGAACTGTTCCAAGTTGGTTGACAGTTGAGACAAGTGTACAGTCCCAACTGGGACTAGGGTACCCACTAGCCTCCCTGGAGATTGAATTGGGAATTATGCCTCTGTTACAAAAGGGTGGGGGTGGACCCAACTCCTACCCCTCCCAAGGTTTGCACCCCAAAGGCCAGGGCCTAACTCCCACCCACCCCTCTCAAGGTTCGCACCCAGACAGAGGATGGGAAGACTGGCTCCCACTGAGGAAGCAGTGGACCTTACCAGGGTTGACTTCCCTGTAGCGGCCCACACCATAGGCATCCACAATGCCCTGGAAGCTGGAGGTGAAGCGGTTGGTCCTGATGAGGGTTGGCGGCATGTCCTGGCAGGGGATGCGGTGAGCGACAGCACTCACTCCTTCTTCACTCTGGGGTACCCAGGCAGAGAGGCAGACGCTGATACTGGGGCCTGTAGACACCCGGCCCCTCCCTCCTAGGCCCAGCTGGTATGTGGACTGTATAGAAGGTAATTTCTGGGTTGAGGGTGGATGGGATGGCATGGGCGAAGTTGGTCAGCCCCATGCTGCCCAAAATGCCCTGGAGGAGGAGGCTCCTAGGAACTGGTACCCACCCTTCAATCCCAGAGTAAACAGAAGGTGCTAGAAGCTTGAGGAGAGACTGGAAGCAGAAGGGGGAAAGGCAGGGAGGGATCGAGCCTCCTCTGGCAGCCTGCACGCTCACCGAGCCGCTGTGCAGCGCCTGCTGTACAGTGGGCAGGTCCCTTGCGGCACACCAGACCTCCGCCACGAGGCACTTGTGTGTGGTGTTCACGCTGCACTGGTTGAGGGTCAGGTACACGGCCTTCATCTTGCGGATCTGCACCTGCCACGGGGGCAGCAGCTGCTGCACCCGGCCCAACACCTGGCTCAGGAACCGTTCTGTCTCCCCCAGGACCTGGGGACAAGGGAAAAAAAAGGGTAATCAGAAGGGATAGCAGTGGCAGTGGGGAGCTAGCAGGGGTCGGGTCACACACACACACAGACACACACACACACACACACACACACACACACACACACACACAGGCGCTCACCTCCTGAAGCTCCTGGCTCTGCTGCTGCAGCTGCTGCAACATCCTGAGGCGGGCTTCCTCCTGCTCCAGGTACGGGAAGCTATGACAGTGAAAGCTGGGGAGATGTGGGGTACTGAGGGTTAGTGGAAGTCACCGGGCAGGGCTGGGGGCAGGACAAACTTGGCTGAAGCTGTTATGAGGGGCCTGGGCCACACAGGACAAGTAGGCCGGACGCCGGCAGCGGCCGAGTGACCATGCGCTTGTGGCTCACCAGTCTGTGATCTTTTGGATCTTCTGTCCAATCTGCTCACCCCAGTAGGAGATGACAAAGGTCATCCAAGTGGCAGGCTCACCCTGAGAAAGCCATGTTTGGTCAGACTCTGGAGCCCTGGCTCCTCCCAAACGACCCCCCACCCTGGCCCCTGCCAGCTCACCGTCACCGGGTCCGCCAGCTGCCCCTCGGTCTCCCGAAAGCTGGCAATGAGGAAGCCGCGGCAAGCTCTCCAAAGCAGGCGCTCCAGGGCCGCAGCCTTGTAGGGCTCCACAGCACCTGCCACAAAACTGCCAGCAAGCAGGGCTGGAGGGGGTTGCAGCCTCCTCCCAACCTACCTCAGCATGAAGCCCCCATGGGGAACCCCCCCAAACACAATGTATAGAGACTCAGGGGCCATTGGGTCCCCTTGTCTGGCCAGTGCCTTAAGGCTGCCAGGAAAAGACAAATTGCCCCAACTCACTTGACCTTCAGGTCTGCATGTGGCCCCCGGGTGGCCGGAAGCAAGGGTGTTCTCTCAGAGAAGGGTCCCTCAGTGTGGACAGCTGCCACCTGGGCACCAAGAGACATTGTGAGCCCCAGCCTAGGTTGGGCTTGGCGTAGCTATCTCCTGTCCCCATCCCTGCCCTGGCTGGGGCTGACCGAGGGGCTGTGGCTCTGGCCCAGCACGGCCAAGTGGAGCTGCAGCTGGTGCAGCCGGGCCCGCAGAGCCTGCTGGTTGCCTCGGACATCCCGGAGCTCCTGGGCCAAGCGGTCTGTTTCCTCCTGGATGCGCAGCAGGTCTCGGGGAGGAGGTGCTGGCAGTGCCCCCTCTGGTGGGGCCAGTGCCAGGCCTGCCCGCTGCACTTCTTCCTGCAGGAAAGCTAGACACAGAAAGGGGGTGGGTAGGGCAAGCCACACAGTGTTAGCTGAGGGCTATCCCTAATGTGCAGCAAACGCCATGACTAATCTGCTGAGTCAGAACTCCAGAAGAGTCCCAGGCTAAACCGCTGTTCCAGAAGCTCTGTTCCCCCTGCTCTGCCCTCACCTCTGACCTAAGAAAGGACTTTCCAGCCCCCCACCCCAGCGTCTGCCCATCCCAGTCCATCCAGGCAGGAAGCTTGAGTTGTGGCTGTCCTGCCTTACATCCTGGGCTCCACCCACCCAGAGCCCTGCCCCACCTCCCTCCTCTGCCTTCCACCTGGGTAACTGGGGCGCTCCTTCCATGAAGCTTCTGGAACACTGGTCTGGGCCCAACTTACTGAAGGTCTTCTCCAGGTCCTCGCAGCGCCGGACATCTACCACGAAGCGTCTCTGGAAGGCACTCACAGATTCGTTGAGCTGTGATGGATACACACTGGGGTCAGAATCTCTGGGAGGGGACCAGGAGGTCACTGCTCTGGGATCCAGGTCTGAGGCGCCTCCTCCAAAAACTTGCTGGGTGCCCAATTGGCCTGAAATGACTAACTGGAGCAAACTCAACCCCATGCCTGAGAGGGCATGAGCAGGCATGGGAAGGGCACCCGTGCCGGGAGGGAGAGCTGGGAAGCTCCTGTGGCGGGTGGGCCTGGGGGAATGACAGGGCCTCTCCTGATGTGGGTTACCCTCCCAGGCTCTGTCCCACCCCACTTACGTCTCTGAACTCCACGAGGCCCAGTTCACCAAGCTGGCTCACACAGTTGTAGGCCGATGCCGTGGGCAACAGGAGCTGGACCAGGGCCACCTCTTCACTCCGGAACATGGAGCCCATGGTCCTTAGGGCACACCAAAGAGGTTGGTTAGGAGCTAGTTCCAGGCAGGCATCCACACACCTGTTCCCATTCACCGGACAAATGGGGAAGCTGAGGCCCCGAAAGAGATAATGGGTGCTGAGGTCGACATAGTCAGTAGCCTGAGAGAGCACGGAACAGGCTAATGACCCCACAGCCCAGAGTAGACAGTCTTTAAGCTTGCCTTCCGCTGACTATTTGCTCCAGGCTAGCCCCGAGACCGCCAGACACCCAGGCTCTGCCAGTGCTGGCAGCACTGCATCGCCTCTCTGCCTACCACACTTGAGACCCAGCTCAGCCCCGGGACCCTAGGCTCCAGTCCTGGGGCTGAGACAATTGACACCAAAAGCCACAGAGCTGTCTCACTGCTTCCTTGTGCACGCAGAGGGTGGGGGTGGAACGCCCTCTAAGTTCCCTGGGGCTAAAATCCTGACCGGGAGGATTGGGTGGGGGTAGCCTTTGGCTGTGGTGCTGGTAATAGTCTTGGTGTTGAAACCCGGAAAGTGAAACCTAGAAGCAATGGGCGGGAAGCCCTGGTGGCCTCCCTCCAACCCTAGCAGGCACTCAGGCACTTCCTGGCTAGAAAGGGGACTCCTGGCAGGTACCGGGCCCAAAAGGCAACACTCTCCCCAGGGCCACTGCCTGCTCTGTAGCTATTGCTCTTCAGTCAGGGTCCTGAGGACACAGTTTCCTCAGCTCTTAAACTGGTGTTAAGGACTAAGGGGCCCTCAATCCATTGAGAGCAACTTCAGATACTAATGGGCCCAGCTTGCTGCCTGGGTCGGCCCAATAGACCACTTCCTGTCTAGGGGAAACCACAGTCCTGTCCCAGCTTGGGAAAGGAAAGAATTCAGAGGGTAGTCAAGGGCTTCAGAAGAGCCAGGCCCTGCACAGGTAAGGGTGAGCAGGAAGGGCTGGTGCAGAAGGCCAGGGACTAAGTCTCTAGGGTCCTCCCCGAATTGTAACCAGCTGTGTGACACTGGGTAAGTCACTTGCCCTCTGTTTCCTCTTTGATTGAATAAGACTTGGCCACCCCTGGCAGGAAAGATATAAGTGGAGATGTGTACAAGAGATCAGAATCCCCCCATCTTACTTCTATAAACACCCCTCCCCCCAATTCCTAGTGGACACCAACACCCTAGCCTTATATATGTATGTTAGTTTGTTCTTCAAGACAGGGTTTCTCTGTATAGCCTTGGCTGTCCTGGAACTGGCTCTGTGGACCAGGCTGGCCTTGAACTCAGAGATCAGCCTGCCTCTGCTCCTGAGTGCTGGGATTACAGGCATGGGCCACCACCTCTCCTATGCCAGCCTTATCTTATAAGTGGGCCAACCTAGGTTGAAGTCTAAGATCATATGGCCAATTGGAACCAAACCAGAGAGAAGTCTGTCCCCGACTGAGGGATGCTGCTCTGACCTGGCATGTCCTGCCCAGTCCCAGCACCCATAACCACAGCACCAGGGTGCCCCAGCCTAGGGATGCTAGCCATGGAAATGCAAGGCAAACAGAAGTTCCCCCACGCTCCCTGCAGACAGTCCACACTATGCACCGTGATTTTGTTACTAGGTCCTGTCTCCTGCAATCACCAGGACATCTGCGAGCTAGACCCACACACACCACTCGTGATCTGGCCTTCCCCAGAGGCCCCGAAGTTCTGACTTATTCCTGCACCCCCTTTCTTAGTCTTCCTTCCAACTCTGCCTTTCCTCCCAGGCCCTGCTCTTCGGAGGATGAAGAGAGGGGCTGGATTCTGCCTTGAACCCGGCCACTTCCTAGTAGGATGGTTTCCTCATCTGTAGAATGGGTCCTTCCCTCAGAGCCAGACGCGGCAGGGGGCTCCTAGAGCTCAGACTTGGTGAGGTGGGCTCTGAAGTTGCCCGGAGCTAGCAACCTATCCTCTGCTTCTCCTTGCGGCCTGCCTGCACCCCAGACAGCCTGACACGGGCGCGTGGCCTGAGTCGTCTCCACCCAGAGTCGGGCGGGGGTCCAGGCGGACTGAAGCGGTTGGTAGCCAGGGCTGGGGCTCCTCAGTTTAGCAGGACACTCACCCGGGTGGACTCGTCGCTCAACTCCGGATTAGGATCTGAGCCCGCCCGCCAGCCAGCGCAGCTCGCTCCAGCTTCGAAATACCAGTGGGCGTGGCCTGTGACGGCCGGCCCACTGCCCGCCCCATCCCGCCCCCGCTGAGTTCGGGCGCGGGGTGGGGGTGGGGGTGGGGGTGAGGGCGGTGTCTGAAATGGTTCTGGACGAGCCCGAATCGTTTAATCCCGGGAGTTGGGAGATAAACGACACCCAGGGTACCAGGTAGGACCTTAAAGATAGGTCACCTTCATCTCCCTAATGGGTCCTGGTACTTACAAGCTGCTTTGCTGTTGTGCAAGATCTGCTGCTACCCAACCTCACCCAGCTCAGGCTATGCTGGGTAAGGGTGGCCCCACTCTTTGGGTCCTTCTCCACTGGAAGCAGGGTGTTGGTTGGGCCAGTCTCTGCTGAGGAACTTGCAGGAGCCCGGAGACTCTCCAGAAGTGCCTCAACTTCCTTCCTAGCCCTTGAGGTCTGGAAACTGGGATTCAGGACCATTCCGCTGCCTGCACTTTGTACAGGCTGGACTGTACCCACTGGGGACCAGAGGGACAAGGGGCCTCTCAGCTCTGGTGATCCTTGGACCCCATTCAGTAAACAAGAGCCCTAGTGTGTGTGTGGAATGTAGAATAAGGCCTAGGGCAGCCTGGAAACTGAGTCAGTGTGGGTAGTATCCTCAGAAAACAGGAATGGCACAGGGCTGATTTGACTTGGTGTGAGGACCCTCACACAAGCACACCAGGGGGCACAGGCCAGTGTCTTAACTGTGGGGGCACAGACAGGGCCATACAGTTGCGGTTGCTGAGGTAGAGGTGTGCATGAGAATATGAGAACCAAGCCAGCAGCACCCCACTCCCCCTCCCCCCCCCCGTGTGTGTGTGTGTGTGTGTGTGTGTGTGTGTGTGTGTGTGTTGCACATTCACGGAACATCCACTCAGGAGGAGTCAGGGGTGCACAGCTTGGCTGGGGCTGCAAACTGAGAAGCTAGGGCCACAGGGCAGCCTGAGGAGGGAACTTAGTGGGCAAAGGGGATGTAGCAAGAGGCAAGGCCAGCTCAGAGGCAGCAGGACCTATGTCATTCCCTTGTGACTGTCACCCCCTAGCAGGCTTCCTGTTCCTCAAAGGACACTCCGACCCTGGGGGCACTGGGTGTGAGTGTGTGCGGCTACACTCCCCGTGCAAGCAACATGGACGCCAAGGTTGACAGCAGGATGTCTTTCCTCAGTTGTCCACCGGCTCACTCATTTTTTGAGACAGTCTCTCCCTGAACCTGAACCTTGTCATTTTGATTAAGTTTGGCTAGCCAGTGACTCTGGGATCCACCTGACTCCATCCCTCAGCAGCAGGTGACAGACGTGTGGCCGCAATGAGCTTTTATGTGCAATCTCAAGATAAGAATTCTCTACTCGGCTGGGTGGTGGTGGCGGCAGCAGCACACGCCTGTAATCCCAGCACTCTGGAAGGTAGAGGCAGGCAGATTTCTGAGTTCAAGGCCAGCCTGGTCTACAGAGTGAGTTCCAGGACAGCCAGGGCTACACAGAGAAACCCTGTCTCCAAAAAACCAAATCCAAAAAAAAAAAGAATTCTCTACTCGGCTCCCAACCCAGCCTCCTCCTGAGCCTCTTGATGGACTCTAGCCAAAGACTGGAAAGGATCTAGGTCCAAACAACTGTAGTGATGGACGCCTGAGAAGACGGAAGACTGGGCCTCACCTCTCAGACGCCCAACACGCCCCCGGTGACCTGCACTGCCAGGCTGTGGGAAGAAGTCCAGATGTGTGACATGGCTCTGGGTACTGTTGCCAACCACAAAGAGGCCTGGTAAGCCTGAGAAGCGGAGAGGACGGCTGGGCTCTGCCTTTGCTAGATTTTGTGGGCAGGTGAGCCGCTGGAACCCCGAGGTAACCATGAGGCAGGCCAAGTACACCGGGTCTGGGCAGAGCAGCCCGGAGCCCCTGGCCATGTGAGGTAGATTCCACCCTGGAATGGAACGACTCGACAGGCAGCTGTTCGATCATAGTTTCTTTATGGGCTATAGGAGCCACAAGGCTGAGCCAGGTGGCCAGGGTCAGCAGTGGCCTGGTCACCGGTACAGATAGTCAGCCTGGATGTTGGCTGCGATCTCGGCCTCCCACTTGTCACCGTTGTTGAGTAGCTTCTCCTTATTGTACAGCAACTCCTCGTGCGTCTCGGTAGAGAACTCAAAGTTGGGGCCCTGTGAGAAGGAGGACAGTCAGCAGGCAGACCCTTCCCAGGAGCCTCTGGGCCAGCCACTTCACCCAGCCCACGCACCTCCACAATGGCATCAACTGGGCAGGCTTCCTGGCAGAACCCACAATAGATACACTTGGTCATGTCAATGTCGTAGCGCGTCGTCCGGCGGCTGCCATCGGCTCGTGGCTCAGCCTCAATGGTGATGGCCTGAGGGAGTGGCACAGGTCACTGTCACACTGGCAGAGCCCTCCTGGCCCTGGGTCTGCCCATCACGGCTCAATCTGACCCCTGCAGGTCTGCATGGATGCCTTATTTCCTCAGCCCTCCAAACCCACTCACGGGCCCCAACAGTCTCTGCCAGGTGACCCTCCTGTCCCACAAGGAAAAGGTGTGGCCCTAAGAGGTCCCCTGGACTGTAAGTACCCAGTGACTGTCATGTTGAGCAACTTTTCTCACAATCCCCATTTGTTGGAGAAACTTAAGACTCAAGAGAGACTGAAGGATTTCCTTAATTCACATAGTAATGAGGGACACAGACTAAATTTGAAGGTATATCCTTAACTATCAGTTTCTGGGGGACAGCTGTATGCCAGCCAAGGGTAAGAAGGGACAGCCTGGGAACTACAGGCTAGGAGGACCTTTAAGGAACTTAATACTCCCTAGTGGCAAGTTCACTACTCACAGTAGAGCCTCAAGAGGCACACATCTTTCTTTCTTTTGAGACAGAGTTTCTCTGTGTAGCCCTGGCTGTCCTGGAGCTCTGCAGTCCAGGTTGGCCTGGATTAAAGGGACCACCACTTCCAGCAAAGGCATAGATATAATTGTGGGAATAAAACCTCTCCTGGCGCCAGGCAGTGGTGGCGCACGCCTGTAATCCCAGCACTTGAGAGGCAGAGGCAGGCTGATTTCTGAGTTTAAGGCTAGCCTGGTCTACAGAGTGAGTTCCAGGACAGCCAGGGCTACACAGAGAAACCCAGTCCCAAAAAACCAAAAAAACAAACAAACAAACAAACAAAAATCTCTCCTGGCTCCTCTTGCAGTTACGGGGAGGATACGAGGAAGGAGCCTAGCTGTGGGTGCAGAGTACACACTACCGAGGAGCCAGGCCAGGTACCACTGAGCTGCTGGGGCACAGCTAGGAGCTGGAGTTAAGCATGGCAGGCCAGGTAGTGACACGGGCAGGCCTTACGGCTACAGCTGCTGGAGCGCCCGCTAGGCACAACAAAGCCATCACTGCATCTTCCTGTTTCCACAAACAGTCCCAGCCTCGGGCATTCTGTGTAGCGCCCACCAGCACAATTGAAAGCCAGGCTCTGAGGAGCAGCTGCTCCTGTTGCATCATCTCCTCGGGCTCGAACCCAGAATGGCTACACAGACAGGACTCCTGAAACCACGCCATGACCCCTAACCCGAATGTCACATGATGATCGACTCCTAGGGTGGGATATGAATATGCCACGAGGCCTGCTTGGGGTGGAGCCTGCCCCCAGCTGGCTTCTTGACTCAGCACTTGGACATCAAGGCCTCACTGACCCACACACAGGGTCAGGGCTAGCTAGGTCAAGTGACAAAAGGACAACGTCAGGTGTCTGTGGCAGTGCATGCTTTTATCTTAGTACTCCAGAGGCAGAGGCAGACAGGTCTGTGAGCTCAAGGCCAGCCTAGTCTACACAATGAGCTCCAGCTGGTGCTACATAGTGAGACTCTGTCTCAAAAGAGAAAAAGAAGGGACTTTCCTGGGTGGGTGTGTCAGCATGTGGGTCAGATTTAGGGCCTAGTAGTTAGAAGGCAGACTCACCTGTGCAGGACAGATGGCCTCACAGAGCTTGCAGGCGATGCAACGCTCCTCCCCGGATGGGTAGCGGCGCAGTGCATGCTCCCCACGGAAGCGCGGACTCAGTGGGCCCTTCTCAAAGGGGTAGTTGATGGTGGCAGGCTCCCGAAAGAGGTAACTCAGGGTCATGCCCAGTCCTGTGAGTAGCACAGAGTGGTAAGGGGATGCTTTCCTCTCCAGCCGTTCACGCCTGACTCTCCCCTCCCCACTGGCACCCACCTCGGAAGAGCTCTGTCCACATCAGAATCCGAGCTGCACTGTCGGTCGCGGACTTCAAGTCCATCTCAGACTCCTGGTCCTTCTTCATATTCACATACTCTGCAAGAGGTCAGGGCAGGAGGTTAACAAAGGCTGGCTCTGGAAGATGAGGCCCACCTCTCACCCTGGGGGCAGCAGGTGGGTTCTTAGAGGGCGCCCAGGAAAATCGGCCTGCAGCCCTGGGGAGCCCTGGTGCTTCTGCTGCCCAGCTAACTCAAAGCACACCTAGGTAAAGCTTTTCAAGTTCAGGAAGTAAGGGTCCTGGGTCCTCCTAGTGGGTCCCGATAAGGGGACCAGGACCTAGCAGCTCCTTGCGATCACATGCCTCCCTCCTGATGCCACCACAGTGACTCTGAGTCACATTCTCTCTTGATAGCCACCTTCCTTTTCAGAGCGGAAACTAGAGCTCACTGAGGGTCCCTAGCAAAGCAACTTCCTTGGCCTCGGGTGGATCGACGACCAGAAAAGCTCAAGTCAGGAGACCTGGTACTCACTGTACGTTGCTGCCACTGCACTGCTATGAAGGCTTCGGCCATTAAGATGCCCTGCAAACAGAGAGTTGATTTCATACCAGACAGCTCGGTCACCCCAACCCCAGGGAAGGCCTCCAGTCCTACCTGTGCGCATGGCCTGGGCCAGCGCCCGTGTCAGCATGGATGAGCTCAGGCGATACATCTGGAACACGCAGAAGGTAAGGGAAGGGTCTAAAACTGCCCTATTCACACACCATCAGTCACGAGCAGCACCCCTAACCCTCAGTCTAACCACACTCTGCTGACTCACAGTTCCCGGGCACCCTGAGTTCCTTCTATGCCTGCAGCTCCTAAATAACTTATTTAATCCATTTCCCCCTGCTCACTCCTCATCCTCCGTTCACACCAAAACTGCCTGACCACCACCAGTGTAACTCTGAGCCAGGCTTCATGTCAAATGTCACAGACCCTGTCATTCTGTCATGTTAAGTGATTGCTCCCAAATTACCCAATGTCATTGGAACCAGGACAGGAATCCAGGGGATACCTGCAGAAAACCCTTAAAGGTTTAAATAATCATCAGGGTCAAGTTCCTCTCCCCAGCCTGCGGTGTGACCTTGGGCAAATGATGTCCCCTGGCCTCAGTTTCTGGCCTGTGATGTAGGAAGTGGGGTCCCGAAAATTAGGGACGTATAAAACCAAGGGGATGTTGCCTGGCACATCACCAACGCTCTAGCGTCCTCTTGTGACCTTTGACCTGTAGCGGGAACGCCAATTCTTGACCCAGGCAATCCTGGATCCCAACCTACCACTTTCTCTCAGACCTTCCCCTTGACCTCTGACCCTATGAACGCAGAAGGCGGCCGGCGAGGCAGCGCATGCGCCTGAGGGTGCGAGCTTCCCGGCCCGCACCTCGGGAAGGACACACAAGCGGCGGGTCCCGAGTCAACCCGCTAGATCCCAGACTTCACGAGGTCAGCGGTGACACACCATTCAACCCTGTCGTTGCGTCACCCAGACCCTACCTTCACCGCCTTGCCCTGGACACCCACCTTTAAGTGCGGCGGCTCCTTCCCTGGCCCAGTACGGGTCAACCGGAAGCCGGAGCCTAAGATCAGGCTGCTGCCATTGGGCGAGCTTCTCACGCCTTTTTCCAGTGCCCTTTCCTTCTTTTGTCTGATTGGCCTGTGGTGCTGCAGGAGGCGGGCCCGGGGCTATATTTTTCTCTAATTGGCTGATGGGAGCAGGAGCCTGAAGTTTTGTAGGGCGCTGCCATATTGTATCGAGAGGTTAATACGCCTGACTTCCGACATGCTGAAGGCGGGACTTCCTGAGCTCGGTTTGGGTTCCCGGTACAGCCCGGGAGGGGGCTCATTTGAATACTGGAAACATGGCGACAGCTCGTAAGCGCTTTAACCACTCGGCTTCTTCTGGTCCTTGTTACGGCCGCGGGTAGCAGGATTTTCGTCAAGTCAGCCCCCGGGACTAGGGAACTATGAGGCAATCTGCATGCTTTGAATGGAGTGATCAGGAAAGGCTTCCTTTAGGAAGTAGTGTCTAAGCTGGCGGTGATGAATCTTGCTGGCTAGGAAGGACATATTGATTTGGTCAAAAACCAGGCCGTGTGTAGAGACAGGATGTCAAAAATTTGGGTTTTAGCAGATGAGTGGCTGGAAGCGCCATCCCATGGAGCATGGAGTTCAGACGGGTGGAATGTTTCACCGCTGAGTAGAATAGGGAGGAGTCAGCGTGGGACAAGATGGGGATATCGGGTGAGGTGAGGGGTGTGTAGCTGGGGGAGAGGATCTTAGTCTTACCATAGAGGCGGCACCTCCACTCCAAAAAAGACAAGACACCTGTAGCTTGGAGTCAGCCCTCCTAATTTAATACTTCCAGCGAGCATAGGCTGTTTTGTTATCTCCATCGTGCAGATAGAAAACTGAGGTTCAGAAGACCCAGACATGCCTGGTCACAGAGTATGACCTGTGCCAAATCTCAGTGTTGCTCTATTGCAACACTATCCGCAAGAAGGTGGGTAGTTCAGAAGTGCCCTGTTTTCGCGAAGATTCTACGGCTAGCACTGGAGGGGACAGGCAGGTCACTGCATCCCCTCCTACATTCTTGTCCTCAGGCTCTCATTCAAAAGTCCCAAAGGGGAGCCCCAAGATGAGGAGGGCTGCACCGGAAGGGCTGAGCAAACTCGGGGCTCAGTGGCCTGGGCCCTGGCAGGCCCCTTCCTCGGCAGCTGTGCCCCAGCCAAGCGCCTGCGCACCTACACCTTGCTTACAGCAGAGTGCAGCTGCAGCACCTCTCCTCCATGGCCACCAGCAGCACCCTGAGGTTGCGACTGGAGTAGGGCGGGTAGCGCAGGTCATTGATTTTCTCCATTCCGGGGCTGCGCAGCAGACAGGCTCGCTGGTTGGAAAAGGTGTCAAAGGAGAATTTGCCGTGGTACCTGCCCATCCCGCTGGTCCCTGTGGGCAGCACAGAACACGGGTCTTTAGGTCTTTAAGAGCCAACTGAGGGGACATCACATAGAGTTGGCTTTGACAGGTAGGCTCTCTGAGCCTGTTTCTCTGTCTGTTCCGTGGGCATCGCAAGGCATGGATGAGCACTGAGCTTGCCCCAGCCAGTTTACTGGGTGTCCCGAGAGACAGGCACACTGAGGCCGTGGGCATGAATTTTGGAGCCAGGCTGCCCAGTGTTGAATCCCAGCCCTGTACTGAACACGGATGTCACTCTGGGCAAGCAACTGCCTCGGGCTCTCCGTGAGAGTGGCATCTTTCTAGGTTTGTGGCAGACATCTTCAAACCTGCGTAGCTCTTACTGTTTAGGAAGGGCCAGAAAGTCCGGGGGACATGGCTGGATGGAGCTGGCTTGTTACAGTGAGCGAAGCCAGAGGAGTGTGGAGTCAGCCAGCTAGAGCGGGCGGGCGGGGAAGGTGGGGGAACATGGGAGGGTCAGGTTCAGTAGCTGCCACAGCAGGCTAAGCAGAGAACGGGAGCAGGACTTCCAGGTCAGGCAGTGCTGTCGCTCGGTCTGATATTGACCAGGTGGAAGGACCAAGACATTTCCAATGAGGAAGTCAGCCTACAGGAGAAGTGCTGCTCCGGTCACATGCCTGTGGGCTTGCTGGGACACAGCTATGAGGTTTGAAGTTGTGTGGGGGATGGGGCATCACTAAATCCCTGGTCTCTGGAAACAGAGGTACCCAGAACTGGGTTTGCAGGGACTTGGGAAGGCTGAAAGAGCAACATTTGGCCCTGCCAGGACTATGTGGGGATGGGTGGCCAAAGTCTGAGGGAGCGACAAAGACTCAGTGGGTGGAAGCAACTGGTGTGTTTTTATAAACCCACCAAAATGATCTCCCCATGGCTTCTCACCCACATGTTTAGTGCAAGCATATCTGGAAAGTTTCACCACAGACTGTAGGGAGGCGGGAGAGAGGCAGGCTAGATGGACACTGTCAGTGGAGAGGGCCTTCTGCTCCCGCCCACTGTGCTGGGCACTGAGAGTGGGGTGCATCTTCTACAGTTATGTGGTCAGGGAGCAGGATGGGGGTGCAGGGAGGGTCAGCCCAGGAGGCAGAGCTCTGCTGCTACCTACCCACTCCTCCAAAAGGAAGGCTGGACAGGGTCATGTGCATGAAGCCGTCGTTCCCGCAGAAGCCCCCGCTGCTGGTCCGGGCCAACACCTGTTTGATGACCTGGGAGAGAAAAGATACCAAGCACTCCTGGATGGACCTTGTTTCAGTGAGGGCCTGAGGTCCTAGGGGGGTCTGGGGGGACAGACTCCTGGACAGACGTGGAGAACATGTTCCCTGTGTGCTGCCTGTGAGCGGCCCTGGCAGGGTGTTGGGACACAAGCCCAAGAGTGAGTCAGGGGACCTGGATCATCTCAGGCAGAGTCGGGACACAGTGAGGGGTCAAGTCATGGAGGTTTCCAGGGAGGGGGATGCGGTAGCTACTGAGTCTTCTATAAATGAGACAGCTATTCCAGAGAGGAGGAGAAGCAAGGGGAGGGAGCTGTGGGTGAGTTTGGGTCGCCTAAGGTCAGGTTTGGGCTTAGCAGCCTGAGCACAGTCTGCAGGTCCCGCAAATGCTGAAGGGAAAGGACGTGGGGTTTGCCCTGCTTAATGCCCTCTGATGACAGCTCTGGGTTGGACTCTGTCTGGTGAAGTGGATCCTATCAGGTTCAGCATTGCCTCAGCCTGAGGATGCCCAGAGCAACAGTCACATCAGAGGGAGAGCAGGCTGGAGGACGGCCTGGTCACAGACCAGTGCTGGGTTCAGGAGACTCTAAGGGGAGTTGACCCTCTCTGCCAAAAGTGCTGTGTTGTGTTTTCTAGAGGTTCCACAGAGGAATGGCTGAGTTCAAAGGTGAGTCTGAGATGGTCACAGCAGAGACTTTCATGTAGAACAAGGGAGGAAGTGGCCACAGGGCGGAGCCAGGACAGACTGGAGGCTTGCGTAGTCAGACACAGTGTTGGCTACGGAGGGTGCGTGCCTGTAATTACACCAGTGCAGGTGCAAGGGTCAGGAGTTCAAGGTAATCCTTAGCTACGTAGTGAGTTGAAGGCTAGCCTGAGCTATTTGAAACCCCCACCTCATTAAAAGGGCTGCTGAGATGACTCAGTGTGTAAAGACTTGCTGCCAAGCCTGACGATCTGACTTGATCCCCCAAACATACGCGGTAGAAGGAGAGAGCTGGCTTCCAAGTTGTCCTTTGTCCACCACACAATAAATAAATGTAAAAGAAAAAATTGTTTTTACACCCAGGGCTAATGATGTGTTTCAGTGGGTAAAGCACATGCCACCAAGCCGGTGACCTAAGATTGATGCCAGGATCCACAAGGTAGAAGCAGAGAGTGGACTCCTGCGATTCCTGCGAGCTGTCTTCCAACCTCTGCATGCGCACACAAATATATGCAAATGCAATAAAAATGCTAAGCTGAGAGCCCAGGCAAGAGGCTGTTCTAACTGAATGAATGGCTCAGGAGACAAACGGTTCCCCTGGGCTCCAGACCACGTCTGCAGTAACATGGTAGCTGTCCCCTCCATAGAGAGAGCTCGACTCGTTTCCACTCCCTTCAGGACCAGCCTGGAGCTTGCTCAGGTGCTTCAGGCAGGACAGGACAGCTCTCAGCAGAGCCGCGACCTTTAGCTTCCTAGATATGGATGGCTCTGTGATACTCCAGAGCCATTGTCTAGAAACCCCATTCCCTGATACTGAGTCGTGAGAAACCAGGAAACTGGGGATACGTCCATGCAGCACAGGATCCGGAGCACCCGAGGCCCAGATGGAGGAGAGGCAGTGGCGGCGATGCCCGGGGACTGTGCCAAGGTCCTGCATGCGGAACTGCTTGTGGGGTACACGGGGAGTCTACTGCCTTTGTGGCTTTTTGTATACTTAAGGTTTTGTATAAATAAAGTGTATTTTATTTTAAGAATGGTGACAGCTGGGTATGTAACTGATGTGGCAGGGTCTTCTTGTTTTGTTTTTAATTTTATTACATTTCATCGTGTGTTTATGAGTGTGAAAGACAGACTAGTGAGACACTAGTCACAGCTCATGTGAAGATCTTTTGGGAGAAAAACTGTGGGAATCTGTCTCACACAGGATTCTTGGAGATTGAACTTCAGTCACCGGGTTTTGTGACATCTCTGCTGGTTCAACTATGTCACATATCCCATTATTTGGTAGATTTGTTGTTTGTTTTTAATCTTTAAGATGTATTTATTTCATGTTTATATTTTGCCTGTTTGTATGTATGATAACCATGTATGTGCTTGGGCTACATAAGACCTCATCTCAAAAAAATTGCTTGTCCAGGTGTGATGGCATCCAGGATAGTTTGCCCTGGGGAAGATTTGACTTTTGAGAGGGAGGGCAGGGAGAAAGTCAGGGCGGGGGGTGCGGGTACCATGCCTAAAGGCCTGTGACTACCCAGGGGGCCTGTGCCCCTTGTTGCCCTCCTCCCACAGCCCACTTCTGGCACTTCACCCCACCTGGTTTCTCTTAGAGAAGGCATACAGCGCCAGGGGCTTCTCCCGCCGCTTGATGAACTCAATGGCCTCATCCAGGCTCCTCACAGTCACCAGGGGCAGGATGGGCCCAAAGATCTCCTCCTGCATCACGGGCTCTGTCTCCTGCACATCCACTAACACCGTAGGGGCTGCAATGCAAGAGGCAACCCAGCCTCACCCATAGGCAAGACCGTGTCCAGAAAGAGGGGTTCCCATCAGGTCAGGGCCTGCGTACAGGTAATCCAGGGTCTGACGTCCTAGGACCTCAGGCTTGGGGTCTGGAGTCTCACAGAACAACAAAAGCTTGAACAGAAGTTTAAGCCACACTCTGAACCTCTAGAGTGAGGTCACAGCTCACTGGGTCCTGGGCTTTTTTGAGGACCCACATTGAGAGGGGCGCTGTGGCATTGGGTACCTAGAGCTCTGTGCTCAGGCCAGCTTCCAGAGGTATGGAGAGGATGCAGACATGGGCTGAGACCTGCACCAGCATGGGCTCCTCTGACTTAGGAAGGTCTTAGCCCAGGTTAGAGGGAGACTCACCAATGTAGCGCTCTCCCTCGTCACTCTGGCCCCCGATGGCCACACGGCCGCAGCCCAGCAGTCCCTGGAGCCGCTTGAAATGCTTCTGGTTGATGATTCTGCCCAGGTTGGGGGAGGTCTGTGGGTTGTCTCCATAGAAACGTGTGATGGCATTCTGCAGGGCGGGCACCAACCGCTCCTGCATCTCCTGGCTACACAGGACATAGTCGGGGGCCACGCAGGTCTGGCCCGCGTTGAAGTAGCGGAACCAGGCCACACGGTTGGCCACTATCTGGGGGTCGCAGGTGTCATCCACATAGCAGGGGTTCTTACCCCCCAGCTCCAGGGTGATGGGGGTCAGGTGTTTGGCAGCAGCAGCCATGACGATCTTGCCAACCCGAGGACTCCCTGAGAACATGGAAAGGCCAAGAGTGGCTCCCGAGTCAATTGGCTACATGTCTGCCTCAGCTGGGTCCCCACACTGGGCCTCCAAAGGAGTTTCTTCCGCACTCCCAGCAGTGAGTTGGACTCCATGACTCCCTTCTAGGTGAAGCCTGTCTGCTTCTGCCTGAATCTGCTTCTATCCCTGGCCCACCCTGAAGTTTACTCTCCAGCCTGTCACAGGACTAAACCACCTTTCCATCTTCTGAAGCCTCTGACATCTTTTACCTTGTCCTCTAAGGCCAGAGCCGGTTTAGCCTGACAGTTGCTCAGGCCTCTCTCCTCTTGGTCTCGTATCCTCTGTCTTCCCTGACTTTCTGCTCTACAGGCTGCCCCCCCCCCCCCCAGTCCTTCCATCCTTCCCTCACCCCCTCATCCTCCAGCCTGTCCAGCCCTTCCCCGCCAGACCATAGTTCCCCCATTCCTTGTTTACTCTCCGCTCTCCTCAGTTCACACCCCACAGAGGCACTCTGGGGACAGAAACACTTGCCTGTAATCTCTGTGCTCAGGAAGCTGAGGCAGAAGATTACTTTAAGTTCAGTGCCCGTCCGGGCTACAGTGTGATCCTCTCTCAGACAGTGGCTGAGCCAGCTGTGGAGGTGCACTCCTGTGACCCCTGCGCCCAGAGGGAAGAGTACCCGGACTACATGGTCACCCTCAGCTATGTAGTGATTTGAGGCCAGCCGGGGATACGTAAGGACTTGTTTGGAAAAAATAAATAAGCCAAACCCAAACAAGGGCAGCAGTCCCGTCTCGGCCAGGAGTCGGGCTCGGCACAGAGCAGCTGCTTGGCATGGAGGAAGTTTTGAGTTTGACTCCCAGCAGCTCAAACAAGACAAAAGACTCCAGGACAGACAGCCTCGGACTTGACCTGCAGCCTACAGTACTCAACAGAGACGCCCTGCCTGAGGGAGAAAGGGCTTCGATGAACACATCCTGAGGACTGTATGCTGGATAAAACCCTTTTTACTTCTAGGCAGACCTTGGTTTTGGATAGTCTTAGGGTTTGGGGTTTTTTTGTTTTGTTGTTTGTTTGTTTGTTTGTTTGTTTTTTCGAGACAGGGTTTCTCTGCGTAGCTCTGGCTATCCTGGAACTTACTCTGTAGACCAGACTGGAACTTACTCTGTAGACCAGGCTGGCCTCAAACTCAGAAATCCGCCTGCCTCTGCCTCCCAAGTACTAGGATTAAAGACGTGTGCCACCACCGCCTGTCTTAGTCTTAGGTTTACAGATGAGCAAACTGACTGAATTAGCCACGGGACCTTGCATCGAGATCCCAGTATGGTTTGTTAGGGCCTGGCTTGGAAACTGGCCTTGGGCTTTGCCTTGCCTCTGCACTGGTCCTGGGGTCCCAAACCTAAGGGCCACTAGGGCTGAGGGTGTGGAGGTGACTTTAATGACACTCCCTACCTCCTGCCTTGCCTACTTATAAGACTGTACCAGTGGCTTCTCCCCATAGGGAAGACCAATTTGCCTTTGTTCGCACCGCTGTCCCTGTTCCTTGCTGGTCTTTTCCTATGAGGCAAATTCTAGAGAAAATTTCAAGCCCACTTCTTCCCTGGTTCCCTGTGGTTACAATGCAAGCCAGAAACCAGTCAGCTTAGACCTCGGAAGCACTGCCCACTACCTACCTCATCTTTTATATCCTCAAGAAGCTTCATCTTGGTCCCTTGAAGTAGACATCTGGGACCTGGGACAAGCTAGCATAATGGCAGGTGACCTCTGGAAGCTAGTCTCCCTAAGAGCTTCAGAGCAAATCCTATCCTGGCTAACGGGGCATCCCTGGGTCAGACAGTGCTGTCCTTCAGCAGCCTGAGGCAGCCTCTCACCTGTCAAGGTAGAAGGGAGGCCATGGGTGTCTGTCAGGGCCTGGTGCAGTAGAAGCTTGACACAGGCAGGTTTTTTTTTTTTTTTTTTTTTTTTTTTTTTTTTTTTGGTTTTTTTTCGAGTCAGGGTTTCTCTGTGTAGCCCTGGCTGTCCTGGAACTCACTCTGTAGACCAGGCTGACCTTGAATTCAGAAATCTGCCTGCCTCTGCCTCCCAAGTGCTGGGATTACAGGTATGAGCCACCACCGCCCGGTAGGTTTTTGACTAGTGAGGTTGAGGATCGGGAGGTAGCTAGAGTACGTGGATGTACGTGGATTCTGCCCTTCTCTCTAAGGTCATGGAGGCTGGAGCCACCCGGAGCCTTACCTGTGAAGAAGATGTAGTCGAACTTGTGTTCCAGCAGCTGCCCAGTCTCCTGAGGCCCACCCAGCACCACAGCAAAGCAGCTCTAAGGGAATAGGGGAAGGTCCTCAGACTCAGCTTCCAAATCTGCCCTGCTTGGATCCCGCCCACACTGCCTCACCCAGGCTTAGTGAACTTCCCAGGGCCAGGGGTGGCTGAACGCTAGGCCAAGAGAAATTACGATGCTAGGGCCAGCTATGAGACTTCCAGGGACAGGCTCCATGGGCTAGATCCTAGAAGGGAGGCTGCGGGTGAGAGAAGGTGATGGAGCTAAGGCAACTCAGAAGAGCCCTGCTAGCCAAGTATAGGAACTCGACCATCTTTGCTTACCTGGTCCAGATAGCGGGGCAGGACCTCAGCAAAGATCTTTTCAGTGGCCTTGCTGGTCTCTGAGGGCTTGAGTACCACACAATTCCCTGCAGCCAGCACAGAGGGAATGCTGGGGGAGGGCAGCCGTGCAGGGTGTGTGTCCACACCACCCTCAGATGAAAAATTAGCAGTGATGGATAAGGCCACCTGGGAGCAGAGTGCCAGGCCCCCTGTCTTCCCTTTCCGGGTTCCTAGGTAGCCCCAAGCTCTCCAATGAGTAGGGCTATGGGGAGGGAGGTGGAGGTCTCCTCACCTGCAGCAATGGCCCCCACCAGCGGCACGAGTGTCAGGTTCAAGGGGTAATTCCAAGGCACAATGATGAGCACCACACCGAAGGGCTCCTTCCGGATGAAGGCTGAGTCCAGCTGTGTGGCCTGGGCCAGGAGTGAGCAGTGAGGCTCTGTGGAGCCACACTGTGGGAACAAGGACTTCCCAAAGGCCACCTGCCACCCTGCCCCGCCCCCTCCTCCAACTTGCCAGATTCTTGGACACTTTCTCATCCTTCATCCAAGACCGCAGGTTCCTGAGGGCCAGGTCCACCTCAGCCTGACTGATGGCAATCTCAGACACCTCGGACTCGAAGGCTGACTACAGAAAGAAATGAGGGTCAGGGCTGGATGGGGCGGGTATCGCTTCCTTCCTGTAGGTCCTGCATCTCTTTATCTTTTCATTCATTCATTCATTCATTCACCCACTCCTGGGAGCCCTGGGTACCTGGAGGCAGACTATACAGTGGGAAGAGATCCTAGCAGGTACAAAGGCCCTGGAGGCTGGCCAGGGCTTGCTCTGCTTCTGCACAGCACAGGATACAGAGCACAGGGCACAAGGCACGACTCTCCTCATCTTATTTCCTACAGCCCAGGGGGATACAACCGAGGGCCCTGGTAGGAGAAGATGAGGGCGTCGGAGAGGCGGTTGGAGAGCCAGGCAAGGGAAGGCTCTGCGAGAAGCCTGGAGGGCGTCTTTTGCAACCCAACACCACTATGATTCCTAGTAGCTGAGCCTAGTTCCGGCATACACAGCTCATAGCAAGCCTGGCAGCTCCTGAGGACCCTAGGGAGGTTTGGATGGGCTTAGAAATCAGGCTACACCCAGGGGGCACAGTGATCTCAAAAGAGTAGGATACTCCGAATCAGGCTTTTCCTTGGGCCCTGCCTTTTCTGGCGGTTTGTCTCTGGACAAGAAACCGAGTTCTTTGATCCCTCCTCTAAGGCTAACTGGCTGTGACTACACAACAGGAGGTGTGCTAAGGGTGGGATGAGGGCCCAGGCCAGCCACAGCACTGGGCAGATGCGGCCTGGCCTGTTGAGGTGGGGACAGTGAGTAGTCTGACTGGATCAGAGGGAGGCACCCAGTTGAATTTTCTGGGCTGCTGCGTCCTTTGTAAGGTCCAGGTTTCTGGAGTCAGATGAGAAAGCAGAGGTGGAACCTGAGCTGAAGGGGGAAAGGTCGGGTCTCCTGGGTACTGGGTGGGGCTGAGAAGCTGCAGGAGTCAGTCCCAGGAGTCTGGGACTGGGGGTGGGGAGTGTCTCTAAGGTAACCGCAGGGGATATAGGGAAGAAGAACTCCCTGGGGCAATCCCTTGGACAGCCATCTCAGGACTGGGGGGCCCAGTATGGCTGCCTCTGGAATTGGGAGGGAACCATAGAGCCTGCAGGGTACAGAGGGTTTGATGTCTACAGTGCCACGTGAGATCCAAATCACCCAGGGTGTGGCCCACTTCCTCGGGCCTTCTTTTCCTTATCTCTCTGTCTCTCTTACTCCCCCAAGCTCCTCTGGCTTCTGCAGCTCCTCAGTTACAGACATACCAAGCTCTCCTGCCTCAGGACCTTTGCTTAGGCTGCTGAGCCACTTCCTCCAATGTGATGCAGCTCTTTCTTTCTCCTACTTCCTGTCTGTTCTGAGCCACTCCTCCTTTCTTAGAAAAGCCTTCTTTGACCTCCACATATAAATCAGCTTCTTGGGCTGGCCCCCGTTAACACTGGAGTCTGTCCACCTTACATGTTACCAGGCAGCACGCACAGCCTGTCCCCTGCAAAGGTCAGCTTTGTAGACACAAGGACTTTGCTTTGCTCTACCTCTCCAGACCCTAGACGGGTACCAGGACCAAGCATGTGCCAAGTTTTTCACAAGCAGCCGCAGAGCAGATGGGGACAGCGGGAGGGGTTCAGTCTGCTGCGGCTCACAAAAGGAGCTGGGTTTTCAGCTCCTCTGCCTGAAGGGTATGCCTGAGCAGTGCTCCTTATCCCAGCTGTACCACCCCTGCTGATCTGGGGGCACACCCCCCACCCCACTGTCCCTGTTTGACACCACCTTGTGCAGGTCTTGGGCCAGTGCCTCCTGCAGCTGCTGTTTGTTGTCTCGGAGGAAGCGGCCCAGGCCTTGCAGCTGTGCGGCCCGGAACTCAGCTGGCTGTGTCCGCCCTGCCTTGAAGGCCTCTCTCAGCTGCTGAAGCTTGTCTTCAAATGAGTCCATCCTGCAGGCCAGTGCAGTGTGAATAGGCGGCTGGGGTTGGCCTCGCTTTTGTGACTCTTCAGCCCCTGCCTTTCCCGTTGGCTCACGCCTTCCCAGGGCCTCTCTTGGATAACTGCATTGGTGACAAGAGTGGCCAATGATTGAGACTCTGTCCTTATGGGACACTGCCAGACATAAGAGACATGACTCCTTCTTCCAGGTGGACTTATAGGAAGCCACAGGACAGAGTGTGGGTGTGGGGACAGCTGTTCGGCAGCCTTTAAGGCTGGGCTAGTGAGCCAGGGTCCTGCTGCTTCTTCAGTGAAGATTAGCTCTGACCCAAGGCCCTCCTGCTCCAGTGCCCTCCCAGGGCTACTTTCCACGGCCTGGCCTGGCTAGAGTGGACAGGAATGGGCTGCAGTAAGGGATGCCACTGCAGCCACCACAGTTCAGAGGCACCGCACGAGAGGAGCCCGCTGAGAGGCGACAGTGCGGAGACCAGGCTGACCTTAGGCAGAGGAGTTACTAGGCCTTTGTGACGACACTCTTGTGTCTCCTTGGAACAAAGGAAAGAACGGCTAAGGCTTCCCACAGGCCCTCTCGCCCACCTCAGCCATGATGCCAGCTGGAACACCAGAGAAAGTGACAGCTGAGGAGGAGGGTTAGGTGAAGTGACAGTCACCAGCCAGGACTGGCAGCCAGGGAGGGGGCCTGATTCTCCCCTGGGCTCATCGGAGGAGCCCTGTGACAAATACACTCCTAGACTCGGTGCCTAGGGCCGTTAGGGGTCCTTTCTTTCCTCACTTCCTCTCTAATTTCAGCACTCAGTGTAACTGAAGCCTCTTCCTCCAGGAAGCCCACTCCTATGCTGAAGAAATGGCTCAACATTAAGAGCATTTGCTACTCTTCCAAAGGGCCTGAGTTCAATTCCTGGCACCCACATCTATAACTGCAGCATCTGGCCCCTGCATGCACCTGTACTCACACATACATATAATAAAAACAAAAAGTCTTTTCCCCCCCCTTTCCTCCCCTTCCCTTTCTCCTGTCTCTGCTCACTCCAGCCCACAGGTTCTTTGTTTCTTGTGACAGGTGGTTGTGAGCCACCATGTAGTTGCTGGGATTTGAACTCATGACCTTCAGAAGAACAGTCAGTGCTCTTAACCGCTGAGCCAACTCACCAGCATTTGTTGTTTCCAGGAAGCACAGGGAAGGCCAGAGCCCATGAGTCGCCAGCAGAGTTGAGGAGATGCTCTGTGATTAAAGATCTTGCTGTCCAAGCAAGAGAATCAGGGTTCAGGTCTCCAGACCCAGGCAAATGCTAGCGGGCATGTGACCTTCCTATAACTCCAGCCTCAGAACCCAGAGAGAGAACTCCTGGAGCAAGCAGCCTAATGGGACTGCTCATCTTGGCCAGCTCTGGGCTTGAATGAGAGGCCCTGTCTCAAAGTGGGAAGCTATGAAGAAAGGTTCCAACATCATTCTCAGGCCTCCCTACGCACACATGTAAACACATGTGCAACCCCACCCAGTGAACCCACAGACATGTGAACATACAGAATACACATATCCATGAGAAGAGGAAAAATAAAGAAATGACGCCCCAAGCAGTCACTCCCCGCTCGCTGGCATCTCTTCAGAGCCCACAAAAATGTAAGGCATGCCACCAGACACTGTGGGCATGGAGCTCCGTGGGTGAGGTCTGTGCGGAACGTTCTAGAAGTGCTCCTAGCAACACTGATGCCAATTCACCATGGCAGCAGGACACACACCTCTCCTTCAGGACTGCCCGCCTGGCCCTTGATGCCCCCTGGAGGTTGGTCACTGTGGACTAGGGGTGTGTCCACCAGGGGCTTGAGAGCCAAGCTGAACCCCAGGAAGCAGAGGAGTCAAGGCCACCTATCACCTGGGATGAGGAAGCTTGGACTAAGACATCACAGGAGAACCAGGAAGCCATAGTGGACAGACCCGTTGTGGGTTCCTGTGTAGCTCCACTGAGCTGTACCCCCTCCCCGGTTCCCCAGGGATATCCCACCCTGGCTCAGTCAGAAATGATGTCTGTCCTGACTCCTTTAAAACAAGACCAGGGCACAGGGAGGACAGGAGTTAGCATGGCTCCACCCAGCTCCTTCACAAGGAAAAACCTTGGTCCAGCTCCAGATGCTCAGAAGCTGCCTGCTTCAGACTCCCCGTTTCTGGGCATGAGAGCCCTGAAGGTTGGGAGAGAAGCACACAGTCCTTGGGAGGAAGCAACACTTGTGAGTGGCAGATTCAGGACTAGAAAGAAGAGAAGAGTCCAAGGAGTGTGAAGCGCGGATCTCCTGGGTCTCTACCCCTCAGTCCCGCCATTCCTCCTGATCCCTCCATGCTGCTCTGTCCAAGCTCTTGGCTCAGGGCTCAGCTGCTTAGATTCGGAGCTGGTGAGCCCAGGGCGTCCCCTGAGGCTGGGGTGGGAGTTTCCATGTCATTTGTGTTTCCCTAGGGTCTAAGTAGGACCATGGGCCTGGAGAATCCCCCTAAAAGCAGTAATCAGCTGACATGAGTTCAGGGTTATCCTTGACTACATAGAGAGTTTGAGACAAACCTGGGCTACATGAGACTTTGTCTCATTAAACAGGGGCTGCCTACAGAAGGGTGGACCAGCAGGGGCTGTGGATGCCCAGGGCTGCAGGGTGATCCCCAAAACTGGAGAAAATGGAGAACAAGTGAGCACTCAAGGCCACGCCCAACGCCCGGGGCTTAACAGCCATGAGAGTGCTCTGCCCTGTGCTCCTGAGGGTCCAGCTGATGGACTTCCATTCATGACAGCTCTCCTACCTGACTGGGTTCCTACAAAGGAAAGCTCTGCCCACTGTACCATCCTTCCTGCCTCAGTTTCTTCAACTACATAGTCAGGGGCTCAGTGGCCTGGACACAAGTCCCAGCAAGCTCACTTCCTGGCTTCAGGGGCTCAGGCAGGTCTCCCGAGCTCTTTGGCTCTGCTTTTTTGTTGGTAACACGGGTAGGTTCCTGCTGGCACTTGTAGTGCTGCTGCTGCTGCTGGGGAAACTCACGGCAGAGGTTTGGAAAGGCTTGGTCCAGGCACAGCCCCCAGAAGCACTTAGTCATGATGGCGCCAGTGAGGGGCAGATGGTGCCAGAGGGTCTGGGAGAGGAGGACTCTAGGATGAGGACCTCAAGCCAGTGTGAGTTCTGGGCGGCCAAGGGCATCAACCTGAGATGCAGGAGGGTTGGGATCTGGGTGACAGTAGGTTAAGGTGTGGCCTCAGGGAGTAGAGACCTCCGTTGGGACTGCCGGATGTGGGTCACACAGTCAGGCTCAAAGACCCCCCAGGCCCTGAAATCTAAGGGACTCCTGCTTTAATCTCTAGCCTATGTGTGGTTTTGGCCCTGGGTTCCAGGAAGTTGCCAAACCTCTGGGCAGGAACTTCTCCCATCTGTGGGTCCCTGGGGAACTGAGACCAAGACACTCCTGGGCCTGGGAACCGAGCCCACCTGCTCTTCCTAGAGATAAGCTGCCCAGAATATGAAGTCCGTGGAACCACAAGATCCCTCCCCTGGCACGGCGGGGGTGGGGGGTGGGGTTGGGTGGGGGTGGGGTAGGGGGAGCTGCCTCTCTGCCTCTCTTTCACTCTGATTAAGTGTATTGTTGAGGAAGAGTTTTTCCTATGATCCTTGGAGTCTCTCCAACTAGCCAGGCCTGCCTGGTACTAGTGCCTTGGAAACAACTAGCGCCTGAATGGACCTTCAGGGTCAGGGGCCATGTTCTGTCCTGTGGCGGCTATGTCCCTCACCCCCCTCACAGGATGTTGAGTCCCCCAGGAGGGGGGGAAGGGCTAGGGAACCCAGTGCAGACTCAGGCTAGCTGGGCCCTGCACCCCGAGCTTCTCAGCCCTTCCCCTCAGTCTCTTCCTTCCCTTTTCTCCTCAGGCTTCAGGCAGATAGGGCCTGGAAGACACAGGCTGCCTGTGTGTGAAACCGCCAATTGCCAGACAAGACAGGAAGCCTGGTACCCCAGAAGAGCTGGGACAGGTCAATAACAGTTCCACTCCCATCTTCCCGGGATACAATACCTGAGGCTTCACCGAGCTGCACTGCTTCCTGGCTGTCCGGCTCTGCCTGGCACCCTGCCCTTATGCAAGGTCCAACAATGCCTGCCCCTGGGGCGGGGCCGCCCTGGCCTAGTGCCTGACCTTGGCTCCAGGCCAGGTGGGAGCTGCCGGCTGGGATTTTACCACAACATCTATCTCATAGAGGTTTAGAGATAGTCTCTCAGACCGCAGAAAGGGAGGCAGGGCCCAGACAGAGCCAAACAGCAGTTCTGAGTATTGAATGGGGACAGTGGATGGAGGGGAAGGGGGGGGGGGGGCTGAGGTGGGAGGGTTTGCAGCCTAGGAACTGCAGTGTGAAGCGGGGACAAAGAGGCCCGGAATATCAAGAAAGACTGAACACCCCACCTAGCCTTGGCGACTCAGTCTCAGTTTCCCCATCAGTTAAAAGGAGAGGCCAGATCCAGAGTCCAAAAATACCGTCTCAGGACCAGGCTCTGCCGGCTGAAGCGCAGGCCTCTGCCTGCCTGTGGCCCTCCATCTACCTCCAGCTGAAGTCCACTCACAGACTTGTCACCTCCAAACCTCACATTTTACAATGAGAAAGTGGAACCTGTGAAGGAACAGGACTTGGCCACGGAGGATGTGCATGGTAACCTATAACTATAGAGCTGGGGTGTGTCTCTCCCCAAAGACATCCCCTCTGCCTGCCACCCTGTGTTGCTGAGGTGGCCCCTGGGGTCCCGCTTCTCTGCAGGTGCAGAGCTGTGCCTGGCTCTACTCCAGGGACACCTGTGGGAGCCAGCACAAAGGGGGATGCTCTGAGCAGCCGCTGGAGCAGACAGGCTGGTGATTGGATTACATGTGTGTGGGGGAGAGAGAAACATCCTTCGGGTCTCTGCCCTGGGCCACCGGTCAGTCTCTTTCCCCGCAGATGCCCTGGGACGGCCTGGAGGTTGCTGGCCAGGGCCTCTGCGCCGACCTTGCACCTGGGAGATGCTCTTCCCCGCCTCACCCCGCTCCCCAGCCTACCTGGGAGAGCAAGAGAAGCCTTCAGACCCACGCCCCACTGACGGACCCACAGGATTCAGATAGCTGGGATAGGTGTAGAGCTGAGGGGCCACTGAGGGCCTTGTCTTCTGCGTGGGATGGGACGGAGCCCCCAGCCGCCGTTTGTCACGTGGATCAGCATGTGACAGCTCTGCTGTGTTACTGTCTGGAACTGAGCCAGACAGAGGCACAGACACAGCGGCTGTCATGTAAGGCTGAGCTGGAGCTGAGCTTGTAGCTCTCAGCCAGAAACTAGGCCCAGAGAGGGTCAGCCGCTGGTCTAAGGCCACACAGCAATAAGGGGCTCATTTGGCAGAGATCCTAGTAAGTAATAGAGGCATTAGAGGATTCTAAGAGTCTCCTTCCTATCAGGGGGCTGTCGGGGACTTTTCTTAGAGTTCAGGGGGTTAAATTTGTCTCAACTCAGGAACAGCCTCAGATAAGGCCCATGGGAATTCTGAATTTCTAGGACAAGGTAGTATGCCCTGGGATTCAGCCAAATCATTGTTAGCAAGATATAGCACTTAAGAAGAGAGCATCAAATGAAAAAGGGGCTAGATCATACTAGCCTGTGGCCACGTCTGTGGAGGGTTACCTGGGTGTTAACTGGTATGGGAGGACCAGCCCATTGTGGGAGGCACCATACCCTGGGCAGGTTGTCCTAGGCTATATAAGGAAGCGAGCTGAGCCTGGGCCTGTGAGGGAGAGAGCAGGAGGCACCCTCCCTAGTGCGGCCAGTTGACGCTTCTCCCCGACTAGTTTACAGATAAATGAGACCCAGACTATGGTTATTTTATTTGTCTTGGACAATTACTGGAGGGTCACCCCTAATTTACTTTTCTACTGCTGGCCTGGCTACCTCCCCAGTGGTGTACCCCAGATGCTCGCTGGGTCTCCTGGCCACGTGCCCATGGTCCGTCTGCTCTCGTGGGGGCCTTCTCTCTCCTCCCTGTCCTCTTTCTCTACCTGCCTAACTCAAATCCCTCCAGTAGTTGGCTGTAGCCATTTTCTTTCTTTTTTCCCGCTTTGGTACTAGACCCACCATTTATTAGGAAGGGTTGGGTCATCAGTTCTTCTTGGCTGCCGCCTTCCTCACAGATGCCAGCCCGTTGCTCAGCCCCTCCCGCTTCCTCTTGGTGCAGATGCACGTGCCCGCCCTCTTCTAGATGAACTTGAGTGCACGTGCATGCTTGGCCTTGGACATCTTGGTCAGCTCCATGATGCACCGCCTCTTGTACGTAGGGTGCGAAGCTGTGCACTTCCTGGATCGTGTCCCACAAGAACTTGGTGCGCTTGGTGAGGCTCCCTCGGATTCACCTGAGTCCTCGCTGGCTGATGCATGGGCCGTGTTGAGGCCTGCAGCCATGGGGAAGGGCAGGGCCATGGCTGCTGCTCTCCGATGGAGTCCAGGACAAGCGGCTGTAGCCATTTTTATGGTTTAATTTAACCAGAGGTTTTAGCTTAAGGAGCAAGGTTTGCACAACAAAAACTGGTAACTGTGAGAATTCACTTGTGGACCTAGCGTTACAGTCCATAGCAACAGACCAATCGCAACAGCCTCCCATGGTCTCCACTGTATTTCTTCAGCTGTGAAGTAATTCCCTTGGTCGGAAGCGGTGCCATGAGAAACCTTGCCCTCAAGTTCCTGTCTTGATCCTGCCTTGACTTCACTCAGTAATGGATTGGACCTAGAATTATAAGCAGAATAAACCCTTTTCTTCTCTCAAATGTATAATCACAAGAGACAAGAAACTAGACCAGTTTCCCAGCACGGGAATCTAGGCTTACAGCCGTGAGCTGCCACGGCCCATTTCTGCTTTTTCTTCCTATGAGTGGCATTGACTACTGTCATAAGGAGAATTTAAAAACATGAAATGTAGCGGGGTGTTGGTGGTTTATGCCTTTAATCCCTGCACTTGGAAAGCAGAGGCAGGTGGATCTCTGAGTTCAGGGCCAGCCTGGTCTATAGGATGAGTTCTAGGATAGCCAGGGCTACACAGAGAAACCCTGTCTCAAAAAACAAAACAAAACCACCACCACCAACAACAAAAACCTGAAGCATGAAACATTATTGCAGAGAAGGCACTGGAAAGCACGTGGGTTATGCTGACCAGTACTGGGCTCTCCCCTCAGATGATCATGGTCTGGGTAGAGGTGGCAGGGATAGAAGCCTTGGCCACTTCTCTCTTCTACAAGCCATAGTGGATGCCTACCTGGGTGACCTCTGCTCTCTGACAAATGTTTAACAGTCCACCTAAGTGTATGTGTGTGCATATATGTGTGTACATGTGTGTACATATGTGTGTGCATAATCTATGTGTATGCACATATGTGTGTGCACATATATGTGTATGTGTGTGTACTAATGCCACACCATGCTCTGGAGGTCAGAGGACAACACAAGAAACCTTTCTCTTCTTCCACTATGCGGTGCTCCAAGATTGAATTCAGGTCGTCAAATTAGGCAGAAAGCAACTCTACTAGTTGGCCCTAATTTCTGTTCTTCAATCAGTGGCTGACTGAGAAGAGGGCACAGACATTAGGGACACGATGATCCTGGCCTCTGCCCTGAAGGGTACACTCCTGGGAGGGGTGGAGCTTCTCTTGAGTGCTTTCTTTCAGCCTCTCTCAGAGCACCCTCTGTCGTCTGGAGACAGTCCTGACAGCCACAGGCCCGGAGCCCCTGCACACCTCAGGCCCCAGACTGCCCTTCTTTCTCACCTCGTCCTTCAGCCACTCACCTGTTCATTTTACATTTATGTCCTTACTGATGCTCCCCAGGAGGGGACTTGGCTATTGTGTGCATGAGTACACTGGGGATGGAGGGGTGGAATTGGTTTCTTTTTTTTTTTAAACAGAGTCTTAAAAAAATTATATATATAAAGAGCACACTGTAGCTGTCTTCAGACACTCCAGAAGAGAGCATCAGATCCCAGATCCCATTACAGATGGCTGTGAGCTGCCATGTAGTTGCTGGGAATTGAACTCGGGACCCCTGGAAGAGCAGTTGGTGCTCTTAATCACTGAGTCATCTCTCCAGCTTAGAACTGGTTTCTTAAGTCACAAAGACGTGCAATGGCTGACCTGAGTCTGGAATGAGCATTTTCCCTCAGGCTGGGTTCCAAGATGCATACAATTGCAACAGTACACACACACACACACACACACACCACATCCATACCACATATACTCCATATACTCCATACACCACACAATACATACAATTCACACTATACTACACCATTCTACATACCACACACATTATATATAACACATACACCATACATAACCACATACTACACCCCCACACCACACATATACCAAAATCTACACTATACACACACCACACATACATGCACACAGACAAAAAAGCTACATACCCAAAACACAAACATACACACACACACCACACAGACAAACCATACCACACACACACACTAACCACACACTATAGACTGAACACATACAAATATACTACACGCATACTACATATACCATACATACATACCAAGCACACAACACACATACATACACAATCTACACACTGCACACACATACACATGTCACATACATCACATGCACATACTATTTACATCATACATTACACACAACACACAAACTACAGCACATAAAAACCACACACACACACACACACACATACTACAGACTGCACCACATAAACCACATACACATAAACACAAAAACCACACATGCATACACACATGCACCACAGATATAGATCTCTCTCTCTCTCTCTCTCTCTCTCTCTCACACACACACACACACACACACACACACACACCATGCATAGCACTTCTAAGAGGAGGCGGTCCACGGGGTGTGGCCAGCTGGACGGGGCGGACTCTGATGAAGGAAGTCCCGAACTACTGCTGGTGCCCAGAAGAGCAAGCCCTTAGTCTGGATCTGGTCATGGAGGTGGAGCCTCCGCTCTACCCTGTGGCCGGGGTCGCGGGTCCTCCAGGGGATGAAGACCGGCTCGGAGTTCCTGATGGGCCAGAGGCTCCCGTGAGCAGGGCGAGAAACACAATGGGACACCGGGAGGGGAAGGACCCTGGGATGGGGGCTCCTGTACCCTAGGATGAGGGGCGGGGCTCCAGACGGGGAACCAGGGTCTCTGAGTTGGGACACGCTCCGGAATAGGGGATGTGACTCTGAGTGGAAAACTGGAACCCGGAGTGGGAAGCACGGATTTAGCGAAGAGGTCAGGACTCTGGGTCAGAGGGACAGGGACTCCAGATTGTGGACTGACACCCCGAGTGGGGTACGGGGACCCTGGGATGGGAATTAGGACCCTGGATGGAGAACCTGAACTCCTGGAAGCCGGGATAGGGTCAGGAGTCCAACGGGGGCAGGGGCAGCGTATGATTAGCGATCGGTCCGCAGCTGGACGAACTCGTGGGCGCGTACCCCAACTACAATGAGGAGGAGGAGGAGCGTCGCTACTACCGCCGCAAGCGCCTCGGAGTAGTCAAGAACGTGCTGGCGGCCAGCACGGGTGGCACGCTCACCTATGGCGTCTACCTGGGTAGGGCGGACACATGCACCCTGCTATCCCTCTGCTCCCCCTCCCCCTCCACTGCCGAGCTTGGAAAGAGAAACCTTGCGGCCAGCTGGCCTCCTTCCCCTTTCACTTCCCGGGTCAGAGCTGCTGTTGCTGTGGCGTGCGCTTGGGACTGGGAGGGTGTGTGCCACAAGCCAGTGTGCCCCCAGCCCAGCCAGAGACTAGGTGCGGGTCGATGGGAACGGGGGTCTTCTTCTTCTTATCCCGGTCCTAATGAACATAGGAAAGGGTCGCTTAGGTGACTTGGCGCCCTGCTAGTCTTGCCATGCACTTGTCTGGTTGCTGTGAGCCAGACTGATTAGAGCTCTCTGCCCTGCTCCGTGTCCCCAGGCCTCCTGCAGATGCAACTGATCCTGCACTATGATGAGACCTACAGAGAGGTAAAGTACGGCAACATGGGGCTGCCAGACATCGATAGCAAGATGCTGATGGGGATCAACGTGACGCCCATCGCCGCCCTGCTGTACACACCTGTGCTCATCAGGTGCCAAGCTGCTTTTCCCCTCCCCACCCCGACTTTGTGGGATGCAGAGACGATTGGACCATCAGACCACTGGCTGCCTTAGTGTTCTGGAGAGAGGGGACCGGGACCGAGAACTGCAAAGAGGCCTTGCTTGTTTGGGAGAGTGAGAAGGAAAAGGGGAAATCCCAGCTATAGAGGAGGAACCAAAAGCTCACCACCTTCCCCCCCCTCCCCCCCAACCCATCTGCACATTTGGTTTCGTGGGGGTTCTGGCTTAGTGACATCCTACCAGATAAACTGTGACTTCCTGGGCTACAGCCTTGAAATCCCCAGCACAGCCCAGGTTCTCAGCCCAGTGAGCCGTGACTGTGCTGAAAGGCAGTGCTCACAGAAAAGGGCTTAGCTACAGAGGCTCGGGTTGGTTAGGTTGGAGCTCTAGGGTATATATGGTCCAACCCCCGGGCCACTGCAGAAATTCCCCACAGCCCGGTGAGACTCCTGAATGGGTAGACTGGGGAGGAAGGATTTATTTCACCTGATAGCTTGTAGTCCATCATCCAGGGAAGTCGGGGCAGGAACTCAACCAGGTAGGATCTTGGAGGCAGGAGTGGATGCAGAAGCCGTGGAGGGGTGCTGCTTACTGGCTGTTCCCCATGGCTTGCTCAGCCTGCTTTCTCATAGAACCCAGGTCCACCAGCCCAAGGGTGGCACCACCTTAGTGAGCTGGGCCCTCCACATCCGGAAGCAATCTAGAAAGTTCATCATGGACTTCCTTGCAGGCTAATCTGTTGGGGGCATTGTCTCAGCAGAGATTCTTCCCAAATGACTCCAGTTTGTGTGTCAAGTTGACCATCAATTAGCATGCACACTCTCCCAGCCAGTAGCCCAGCTGACCCTCAGAATTCTAGTTCAGCCTCCTGAGTGGTGGGACTACCAGCTGTGTTATCAGCTGGCTGGCTTCATACTTCCAGAAACTTATCCCCTCTAATGATAAGAGTAAAGTCTTATTTTGTTCCATCACACAACCAACCAGGGTAGCTGCTCTTACTTTAGACACGAAGCAATCTTTCCTAACAGAGTTGAAGGGGGTGGCCTGCAGGTTTAAGACTTAGCCGGAAGCCAATCACCATGACAGTTTCTCAAAGAGTCCTGCAGCCTGCACACCCACTAGCTGTGCCTGGTTTTTGTTTTTGTTGTTTGTGTGTTTGTTTGTTTTTAACTTTTTCCTTTCTAAGTGTTAGTGAGTGAACCTAGGATACTATGCATTCTTGGCAAGTGCTTTACCACTGGGTTGTAGCACTAACCCTAATGTGTGTGTTATGTATTGACTTTATTTACTAATAGACAGGATCTCATATATCCCAGGATGGCCCTGAAGGACCTAATTTAAATCCCAGCAACTATATGGCAGGTCATAACCAGCTGCAATTCCAGTTTCAAGGGATCCAACACCACCTTTGGCCTCCAGGGGCGTCAAACACACACATAGCTAACTTAGGACATGAGACCTTGAACTTTTTCTTCTCTTGACTTAACTTCCTCAAGCTATAATGCAGGCCTGTAACACCACACCCAATTCTGTGTGGTGCTGGGGATCAAATCCAGGGCCTCATGTGTTATGGAGGCCCCACACCTTTGTTATAGCCTCAGGCTGAGGGTCTTGTCTTAAAGATTATAAAATATTCAGCCAGGTGTGCTAGCACATGTCTTTATCCCAGTAATGAAAGATGAGGCAGAGCCGGGTGTGGGGGCCCAAGCCTGTAATCCCAGCATTTGGGAGGCAAAGGCAGGCGGATTTCTGAGTTCAAGGCCAGTCTTGTCTACAGAGTGAATTCCAGGACAGCCAGGGCTACACAGAGAAACCCTGTGTCGAAAAACAAAAACAAAAATAAAAACAAAACAAAAAAGAAAGAAAGAAAGAAAGAAAGAAAGAAAGAAAGAAAGAAAGAAAGAAAGAAAGAAAGAAAGAAAGAAAGAAAGAAGAGGCAGGTGGATATCTAGGAGTTCAGTCTGGTCTACATACCAAGCTCCAGGCCAGCCAAGGCTACATAATAAGACTCTGTCTTAAAGTAGAAAATAAAAAAAGATTAACAAAATGTTGGAATGTGACAAACATGTGTGTATGTGTGTGCATGACTGTGCAGACATGTGTGTGCATGCCTGTGCAGACATGTGGAGGCCAGATGTCAACACCAAGTGTCTTTCTCGATCTTCTAACGTTATTTTGGTACAGATTTATTTTTTTATCTTATATTTATTTTTATGTGTATGAGTGTTTTGTCTGCCTATACCTTGTGTATGCTTGGTGCCCCTGGAGGCCAGAAGAGATGTTTGATCCCTTGAAAAGGCAGTGACATCCAATTGTGAGCTATCCTTTGGGTGCTGGAATCAGAACTGGGTCCTTTGTAAGAACAGACAGTGCTCTAGTATTCTTAACCACTGAGCCCTTACCTTATTTTTAAAATTACATTGCGCACGGTGTGTGTGTGTGATCGTGTATGTGTGTGTGTGTGTGCATTTGTGTGTGTGTGAGCATGCACGCACGTATGTGCATGGTGTGTGTGTGTGTGTATGTGAGCATGTGCATGTGTGCGCGTGTGTATCTGTGTGTGTGTGAGCATGCACGCATGTACATGCATGTGGGGGGGGCGTGTGTGTGTGTGTGTGTGTGTGTGTGTATGTGTGTGTTGGTGTATGTGGAGGCCAGAGGTCCATCCTATTTTGTTTCTTTGAGACAGGGTCTCTCATTGGGACTCAGGGCTTGTTGTCACTTAGGCTAGGCTGGCTGGCTAGTGAACCCAGGCATCTGTCCATCAGCGTTTCCCCAGTGCTGGGATTACAGATGCGTTACAGTGCACCTGGCTTTTCACACTGGTGTTGGGGACGCACCGAGGAGCTGGTGTGTGTTCAGCAAGCACGTTACTGAGTGAGTGATCTTTCTGGGCCTGACCTCTTGTTTTATATCCTTACAGTGACTGTGAGGACCCTGCAGCACGGCCTGTGCCACTATCTCAGCTATGAGCACAGGCCGCGCTGCCAGTCAGTGTCCCTGAGACTGTGCCCTTGAGCTCCCAACTCTCAGGCTAAGGCTCCCCCTGACCTCCCACAGCAGTAGGAACTGGGACCCGAGGCCCTGATGGTTTCAGGCCACAGCAGTCCCTGGACCTGTGCACTAATGTCCCTCGCTCTCTACAGGTTTTTTGGTACCAAGTGGATGATGTTCTTAGCTGTGGGCATCTATGCCCTCTTTGTCTCTACCAACTACTGGGAGCGCTACTACACGCTGGTGCCCTCTGCCGTGGCTCTGGGCATGGCCATTGTGCCTCTCTGGGCCTCCATGGGCAACTATATCACCAGGTAAGCCTGGTGGGCAGTGAAGCGGAGGCTGGGGAACTGGCTGAATATTTATTTCTTTGCCAACTTTAGCTAGGAGACTTCAGGCAAGCCTTTTACTCTGCTGGGCCTCAGTTTCCCCCCTCTGAAGCTGGCTAGCCTATAGCTGTAGTTATAGGAAGAAGTGTGGCAGAGGGCAGGCTAGGGAAAGCCCTCACTGTCTGTGCTCCAGGATGTCCCAGAAGTACTATGAATACTCTCACTACAAGGAGCAAGCTGAGCAGGGGCCACAGCCGCGCCCACCGCGAGGCTCCCACGCACCCTATCTCCTGGTTTTCCAGGCCATCTTCTACAGCTTCTTCCATGTGAGTGCTACAGGAAGCCCTGGGGGAGGGGAGGGGAGGGAATAGTCCAGATTCCACATATCACAGGCTATTCCACAGCCTTCTCAGCCCCCCTGAGCCAAACCCTGCTCTCTTATCTCTAGTGATGGAGACCTCTTCCCTGTCCACAATGCTTAGGAGGAAGTTCTCCTGCCACGGGCACCCAATCGCCACTACTGGGCTGTCCCCAGATTGTGGGAGAGCAGCTGCTCCCCACCACCAGAGGCCATGTCCAAACTCCTCCCCAGATCCCACCATCTGGTTCCCTCCCCGGGTTCTGACCCCCGCTGCCCTCCCACCCATAGTTGAGCTTCGCCTGTGCCCAGCTGCCCATGATTTACTTCCTCAACAACTACCTGTATGACCTGAACCACACACTGTTCAACGTGCAGAGCTGCGGTGAGTGCGGGGGAGGGGCCGGAACTCTACAGCTTGCGTCTAGTCACCTTCAGTCACCCAGCAGACACTAGGCCTACATCCTTCGAGCTTTCAGGGCTGCATGCGTAGAGGTGGGAAGTGGATGGTACCCCGTTCACACACTGCCACCCCAAAGGAGATGGCTGGCAGAATCCTTACCTGCCCCCACACCCCACCTTCACTGTGGCCTGGCTGCAGTAGAGCCAGCCCTGTCTCCACCCACCTTTCCCAGGCACTAAGAGCTATGGCATCCTGAATGGCTTCAACAAGACGGTGCTTCGGACGCTGCCACGCAGCAGGAACCTTATTGTTGTGGAGAGCGTGCTCATGGCGGTGGCCTTCTTGGCCATGCTGCTGGTGAGGCTCGGGTTGGTGGGGAGGAGGTGGTGGGAGCAAGGGGTTCTTCCCCTGTAAGCGCTTGCATGTGGGCAGCTCGGAGTGGCAGGCTAGGAGCCTAAGAATCAGAACTCATTCTGGTTGCAGGACGGACGCCTGAAGACTAAGGCGGGAGTTGGGATCCCCAAGGAAATGGACAAAGAGGGGGCCGGTCTCATGGGATTAGCAAGTGTGTCTCAGGATTGAGGGCAGTACTGGAAGGCTCCTAGGGACCAGAGTTGGGAGGTGTGGCTTTAGGTCGAGAGGCGGGGCTAAGGATGTGCCAAGAGGAAGGCGGGGCCTCTGGGTGTGTCTGGGGCGGAGCCTTGGGTTGATGCCTGGCGGTAAGCCAGTTTAAAGTGAGGCTTGTAGATGTATTGTGGCGGGGCCTCGGGACTGCAGCTCATTTTTCTTTCTTTGGTTTTTTGAGATAGGATCTATTTTTGTAGTCCCGGCTGTCCTGGAGCTCGCTATGTAGACCAGGATGGCCTAGAACTCAGCGAAATCCTCTTGCCTTGCTGGGATTAAAAGACCTGCGCCAAAAAACAAAAACAAAAACAAAAAACAAAAAAAGAGCTGGGTGGTGGTGGCGCACGCCTGTAATCCAGGCACTCTGGGAGGCAGAGGCAGGCGGCGGATTTCTGAGTTCCAGGCCAGCCTGGTCTACAGAGTGAATTCCAGCTATACAGAGAAACCCTGCCTCGAAAAAACCAAATCCAAAAAAAAAAAAAAAAAAAAAAAAAAAAAAGCCAAAAATAAACAAAAATACCTGCGCCACCACACCTGGCTTACGGTTGCTGCCCAGAGTAGAAGTGTGGGCGTGTCTGGGGCGGAGTCTGGAGCCTGTGGGTGTGTCCAGGGCGGGATTGTCCCTTCACAGCTCCTTTCTGCAGGTGCTGGGCCTGTGTGGAGCCGCTTATCGACCCACGGAAGAAATCGACCTGCGCAGTGTGGGCTGGGGCAACATCTTCCAGCTGCCCTTCAAACACGTGCGTGACTTCCGCTTACGCCATCTGGTGCCCTTCTTTATCTACAGTGGTTTTGAGGTGCTCTTTGCCTGCACTGGTTTCGCCCTGGTAAGAACAGACAAGATGTCTGGCTAAACTTGAATTTCAGATGCACAGAATATACATGTATAAATATGTTCGAGTATATCCCGAATTATTCCCTTCCCTTCCCTCTTCCCTCTCTCAGCCCCATCACCATTTTCCATGAACAAATCATTTTTCCACTTTCTGTAGTTAGAATGGAGATGCTTTTACCCTTTCTATCAGCCTTAGAGGGAGTTCACACCAGGAGATCCAGAGAAGACAAGGTGTGAATTAAAGTGGCATCTGGTGTGGGAAGGGCTTGGGACCAACTGGCCTCCTTTTGCTCTCCTCCTTAGGGCTACGGCGTGTGCTCCATAGGGCTGGAGCGGCTGGCGTACCTGCTCATAGCTTACAGCCTGGGTGCCTCAGCCTCCTCGGTCCTGGGGCTGCTGGGACTGTGGCTGCCTCGCTCAGTGCCCCTCGTGGCTGGGGCGGTACTGCACCTGCTGCTCACCCTTAGCCTCTTTTTCTGGGCTCCCACGCCTCGGGTCCTCCAGCACAGTTGGATCTTTTACTTCGTGGCTGCCCTCTGGGGTGTGGGCAGTGCCCTCAACAAGACCGGACTTAGCAGTGAGTACAGCTTTGGGAACTGGCACGCCTGAGGTGGGGGAGAGGCAGGCTGCAGGTCACCTCTAGTGGTTCAGTAAGTACTGTTAACAGCTATGTGTTACAGTGGTTCTTCCATGCGGTTCTGTGGACATAGTCGAGGCAGGTAGAGATTGCTTGGCATAGTCTGGGGTGGGAAGACTTCTGCGGACACTGGAGAGATGGTTGGGGAAGTCTCATGGAGACTCTTGAAGGATGCAGGAGTTCCATCTGAAGCAGGTGGGCATCACACCGAGGGGGATACACAGGCGGGTGTGGGCTCAGTGAAGAGACCCGGGAGAGTATATAGAAACACACACCAGCACTCAGGATATGTTAGCAGAATTTCCGAGCACAGGATGCAGATCCTGAGTTCCAGGCCCCAGGAAGGGAGAGGGTGCCAGGCGCTTGTCTACTCCAGGGCTTAGGTGCGGAACTGGACTCTTTCTCTTCTGTTTCTATTTCTCAAGGTCTCACTATGTAGCCTCAGCTGGCCTGGCATTCACCGTATAGATCCCAGACTGGCCTTGAACCCATAGAGACCCACATGTTTCTCCCTCTCAAGTGCTGGAATCAAAGGCAGACGCCACCAGGCTCAGCCTTTTCCTCTTCAATCATATGTTCTGAGACAAAGCTTTACACTGTATGTAGCCCAGGCTAGCCTGGACTCACCACGTAGCTCAAGCTGGCTTTAAACAATAGTTTGATCCTATCTTAGATCCCTGAATGCTGGGATTACAGCCTGGGCCACTGTCCACTTCCTTTTTTCTTTTTAGTTAATTTTTTTATTTTTTTGAGACAGGGTTTCTGTGTAGCCCTGGGACAGTTGGTGGAAGTCGATTCTCTCCATCTGCTACATGAGTCCAGGGGACTGAACTCAGGAAGGTTAGACTTGGTGACAAGTGCCTTTTACCCACTAAGCAATCTCATTGGCTCTTCTTTTTCTTTTCTTCTTTCTTTCTTTCTTTCTTTCTTTTTTTTTTTTCTTTTCTTTCTTTTTTTGACATGGCCTTTCTACATAGCTTTGGTTGGTCTGGAACTTGCTATGTAGACCAGGTAGGCCTCAAAGTCACAGAGATCATCCTGCTTCAGTCTCTTCAGTTCTGGAACTAACCGTGTGTGCTTCCAAACCTGGATGGGTGTTTGTTTGTAACAAGGATGCAGGTACAGCTGAAACCCAGCTCGCCCAGCCTCAGAATCCAGTCCCAAATCTGGGCGGCTGGAGTGAGACTCTGGGAAAAAGAGCTATGATAGGCCAGGCTTCAGCTGGGGGGCTCTCTGGGTATGTGTGGGATAGGGTTGTGTCAGTGACAGGCAGCTGGCACACATGAGTACATCCTTGAAGGTTATCCTTACTGGCACTGATTCTCATGGTCTGATGCTGCTCACAGTTTCAAGGACCTCCATGCAACCCCCGACCCCAGCCACACGAAGGTCATGTTCATGTCATGGGCCGGACAAAGCTTAGCGAGTAGCAGCCACAGTCAGCCAGGCCTCTGCAATCTTCTTACCTCAGAGCTGCTAACCCAACAGACAACCTGTAAACGCTCTATTTAAAAATCGGGCCAGCTTTGGAGATTTAAGTGGTTTTCCTTAAATTACCCTTAGTGTGACCTTTGAACCGTTACTTTTTCCGGTCCTGAGCTCTGGAGTCTCAGTTCCAGTGGCTGTTTCTCTACCACCTTGAGGCAATCCCTCAGGAAACCAGCCCCTGTCAGCTCCGCCTCAGGCTTGACTTGTGAAAAGTTAGTTGCTGAAATGCATAGAAATTAGGCCCTGGTTCTGCCGCCCAGCCCCATGCTCTAAGAAATAAGATTCAGGCTCAAAATACATTTACAAACGCCTTGGCCGTATAGCTAGGCTCTACTCTGATCATAACTAAGATATCCCAGTTATTATAACCTACATCCTGCCACGTGGCTAGCCTGTGCTCAGGCGCCATGTGTCCTGTAGCTCACTCCTTCCCAGCCTGGTCTCCCGAGAGTAGCTCTATCCCAGAATTCTTTCTGCCTCCCAGATGTCCCACCTGCTATTTCCTGCCTAAGCCATAGGCCATAGGCTTTTCTTTCTGAGCCCCTGGCAAGGTAGAGAAACAGTAACTGAGCACTTGGCCCACAGGGTGATGGGTCAAAGGCGGGACCCAGTGGAGGGTCCCTTGCACCTCTGGGCTCATCCTGACAGTGTAGTAACAGAAGTCTCCAGCAGGGGTCAGGCAAGGATCAGTGCACAGCTCTTGGCATTCCTGGCACAATCTCAGGAACAGAGATGGAACTGTAACAGGGTTCCTTACCTGCTTTGTCCCTTTACCTGCAGCACTCCTGGGCATCCTATATGAAGACAAAGAGAGGCAGGACTTCATCTTCACCATCTATCACTGGTGGCAGGCCGTGGCCATCTTTGTTGTGTACCTGGGCTCCAGCTTGCCCATGAAGGTGAGGATGGGTGGAGTTTGGGTGTCCATGCCTCACTGGGAAACAGACCCTGATTCCAGAGCCTAAAATGCAGTACTTCCTAAAGGCCAAGCACTGGACCAAGGACCCCTTAGTCCCTGGGGTGAACCCGGCACCCCACTTACTGCTTTACCTGCTAGCCTCAGTCCCTGTGAGCACACCAGCTGAACTGTGGGTGGCTCGCTCACCTGTTCACCAGCTTCCGCACTTCTGGACACCCAAGGTCTCTCATTTCATCTCCTATAGGAATGAGCGCCTCCATGTTTTTATGTTGTTATGTTTTGTTTTGAGACAGTCTCACCATACAGCCCTGGCTGTCCTGCAACTCTGTAGATCAGGCTGGCCTCAAACTCAGAGATCCACCTGCCTCTGCCTCCCAAGTGCTGGGATTAATGCCACGCACCATTACACTGGGCTTGTTTAGTTTTTAAGGTAGGGTCTCAGTATCCCTGGCTAGCCTGGAACTCCCTGTATAGACCCAGAAGGCTTGGAGCTCACAGAGATCCTCCTGCCTCTGCCTCCCAAGTACTGGGATTAAAGGCATGCACCTGGAACTCACTCTGTAGACCAGGCTGGCCTCGAACTCAGAAATCCGCCTGCCTCTGCCTCCCAAGTGCTGGGATTACAGGCGTGCGCCACCACCGCCCGGCTAAGGTAAGGTCTCAGTATCCCTGGCTAGCCTGGAACTCACCATATAGACCCAGTAGGCTTGGAGCTCACAGAAGTCCCCTTGCCTCTGCTTCCTAGGTGCTGGGATTAGAGGTGGGTGCTACCACCACTCAGGTTTTGGGTTGTTACTGACTGTGCTGGAGATGGGATCCAGGACCTTTCTGACCACCCATCACGTACCTTAAACTCCTAGCCTGTTCCCAATCCCAGCGTGCCATTTTAGCAGGTCCTAGTCACATGTTTTGTTCCATTTTTCTGTATCATTGGATCAGGATCTCAAAGGCAACCCAGACTCACTGAGCCTACCGTGGGCTGAGATGACAGGGCCTGTGCAACTTTATTTATTTATTTAGAAAATGAAACAAATTGAAATAGCAAGGAATCAGAGTCCAAATACAAACATATTTGTGTGTTTCTTTCTGGTCTGTGGGTTACAGTCAAACTGTCTGAAAAGAGGAGTAGGTGTGCTCAGTGGGGGGCACCTTCCTGGCACATACAAACATACACGGCTCACCCCAACACTGAAGACAGAGAAAAAGCACTGGAAAGCTTCCTCACTGCAGTGGATCTGACTGTCGACATGTCTGTCTCTGTCTCTGTCTCTCTCTGTCTCTGTCTCTACACTTTATCCCCCACGTAGTCTCAGAATGTAGCCCGGCCGGCCTTGACCGCCCCCACTTCTCAGGCGATGGGATTATAGGCTAGAGCCCCTATGCACACCTGCCGGTGTCCCACTGTGTCTAGGGCCATGGAATAGTTTAACTGTGGTCCAGGGAAGCCAGGCCTGCTTTTAGATTTTCTTCAGCCTTCATGTTTTCTCTGAGACAAGGAGCTTAACCTCTTTTCTGTTGTGAAACTGAGCCCTGCTGAGATATGGTGACTTTAAAATCAGTGTGGGACTTTGAGTCTTGTTCTCAGAGACTGCCTTGGAAATCCCGGGTGAGGGACTGGTTAGGAAAGAGCCAGGAGGTGGGCCAGGAGGAGCCACTGAACGAGTGTGGCGTCTCTCCTTTCCCAGGCCAAGCTGGCAGTGTTGCTGGTGACCCTGGTAGCAGCAGCAACCTCCTACCTGTGGATGGAACACAGGCTACAGCAAGGACTGGTTCCGCGACAGCCTCGCATCCCGAAGCCACAGCACAAAGTCCGCGGCTACCGCTACCTGGAGGAGGACAACTCGGATGAGAGTGACAGGGAGGGCGAGCAGGGCCAGGGAGACTGCGCAAAGGACGAAGCGCCGCAGGCCGGGCCCCTGGGTGCAGAGCCCGCTGGCCCCTGCCGCAGGCCCTGTCCCTATGAACAGGCTCTGGGTGGCGATGGGCCCGAGGAGCAGTGAGGGAGCCGGGGCAGCCAGCCTGCCCTTAGACTCGGCTTTCCGACTTCCAGCCTCAGTTTACTGTTTCAGGTTGAGGATCCCCCTGAGTCACGCTCCATCTGCCAGAGGAGCCTTCTTTCCCTCCCGAGAGCCTGGGGTCACCTGGAACTTCCTCCAAGGAGATAAGGGTCACCCTCCAAAACCCCTATTCCTGTTTAAGGGCTATGCCTCTGCCTAAGTCAGCGAGATTCCCTTCCGGTGATTCCCTTCTGGTAATCCACAGCTTAGGCCTCCCTCTGCCCCTGTCTGACGACTAGAGCTTTGCACATTTCTTGCCCCCAGGTCCCCCCACCTCAAAGCAGGGGGCTATTTTTTTTTAATGGAAAATAATGAATAAAGACTTTTGTATTTTCTAGAACGGGTGTGGGTTGTGTTCCAGTCGACCCCAGGCCAGTGTTTCCGCACAGAGTAGAATCCTTAGCTGGTTGTGGAGAGGGTTCAGTTATTGCATGGAGAATATGTCCCATCTAAGCCTCACCAAGACCCATGGCTTCTCCTGGAAGTACAGCCTATGGGCTGCACCTACCCACCCAGGAGCAAGGGTCACAGAAATGGTTTGCAGGGACACCCCCCACCCACCCACAGAGGAGCACAGTCTCTCCTGAGCCTAGAAAACAGAGCAGATGCTAGAGGCCACTCTCCCTCGGGTGGCCACAACAGCCCACCCATCACCTCCCACCCGTACATACCCCAGCACACAGGCCAGGCCTTTTTCCTCTTGAAGTGTATCTTCCCAGCTCAGGGGCTGCCATCTTTATGGACCCTGGATAAACTTGGTCACTGACCTTTTCTATGACAGCCTCAGAAGCAGCAAAGAGGCCAGACTCCTGTGGCCCTGTCCCAGGTCCTTTCTTCACCCCCACCACTCACTCCGTCAGAGACTGACACCCATTGCGAAGAGCGCTGAGTGGCTGGGTGAGGACAGAAGAGCCATGGCAGAGTCCTGGGGACCACGGCTGGCTTCTGGCAGGGTTCTGCTAGGGCCATGTCTTCTCCTATCCTTGAAGGCCCTGAGGCCTGACTGAAGGCCATACCCCTGTCGCCATCATACAGCTCCACGCCAAGCACTCATGGGTCCTCCTGCTGTTCCCAGGTTTCCCGCCCTCCTCCCTCCAGCCTCTCTAGCCTCCAGCCACCCCTGGAGCTGGGCTCTGTGACCTCAAAGGAGTCCCCCATTGGAGCCCTAGGTGCTTCTCTGTGGAATGTGTCTGCACAGGAGAATTATTAGACCCTCAGACCCAAGGCCCAGGTCCTGGAGGGAGCGCTCAGGGATAGCAGGAGATTGTCAAGTTTTCTAAGGTTTGTGGGAAAGCAGTCTGCCTTGTGCACACTGGTGACAAGCAGACCAGAAAGGATCACACTGTGTGGCACATGCAAGTGTGGCCACAAGCCTATGCTCTGTCTGTGAATTCAGTGTGGGTGTGGTCTCTCAGCGCTTGGGAGGCTGAGATATGAGGATTGCTGAGGGTTTGAGGCCAGTCTGTGTGGCATTCCAAACTCACAGCCTCATCTACTCCTTTATAAAACATGTCTGGAACTGACTTGGACTATACTGTGAAACCCTATCTCAAAACAAACAAACACAACACCCAAAACAAACAGAACACCCAAAACAAACACAACCCTCAGAATCTGTCCATGAAGTCAGGTGTGGCGACGTCCCAGTGACAGGATTTAGCTTCTTCAATCACAGTTGGAACTTAGACCTGGAGAGTGAGCACACCTACATTGACACACCAACCTTAGAATCACTGTATTTGGGAGGCTGAGGCAGAAGGATTGTTGAGTGCAGTTTTAAAGTCAGTCTATGCTACTTCGTGGGACTGTCTCAAAAAAAAGAGAGAGAACTAGGCTGACCTCAAATTCACAGATATCTACAAATTCACACACACACACACACACACACACACAGAGAGAGAGAGAGAGAGAGAGAGAGAGAGAGAGAGAGAGATCAGGCCAGTGTCATTAACTGGCAAAGCCAGAGGAAATATTCATGATTTTTGTTCTATTTTTAATATATATTTAGATTTTATTTTTAAGTATGTGTATATCTATGTGGGGTTGTGTGCATGTGAGGGCAGTGCTCCTTGAAGCCAGAAGAGGGCATTAGACACCCCTGAGAATTGGAGTTAATAGGTGATTGTGAGTTATTTGATATGGGTGCTGGGGACTGAACTCAAGTCCTCTTAAAAGAACAGGAAATGCTTTTAACAATGGAGCCATCTTTCTTCTCCCATCTCTATTCATTATATTTTAAACACTTAAATATTGCAGAAAGCATAAAAGAAAATGAAGGTTTGTGTGCTTCAAATCTTGGGTTCTTCATATTATAAAATTTGGCTTGCGTCGGGTCAGAAGACTTTTTCCGTGGGTCCAGGATTCTAAAGTTCACTGGTAGTTTTGCATGCTTTGAGACATATGTCTGTCCCTTCCTGTCTCATGGAGCCTGCTGGTGTCCTTAGATGCCAGACACAAGGCCGGAGACGCTGGTCAGCAAGGTGACATGTGGAACCAGATGTCATGGTGCATACCTTTCATCCCAGCACTAGGGAGACAGAAGCAGGAGGATTTCTGTGAGCTTGAAGCCAGCCTGGTCTTTGACATGGTGAGTTTCAGGACAGACAGGGCTAACTAGACTCTGACAAAGATGGCATGTGGCTGCTACCACACACTGTTGTCATGGGGGAAGATGGCTGCTTCTCCTCCTCCTCCCCTCCTCCTCCTTCTCCTTTCTTCCTTTTCCTCTTCTTCCTCTTCTTCTTGAGACAGGGTTTCTCTATGTATTTATGTCTGTTCTGGAACTCAATATGTAGAACCAGGCTGGCCTCAAATTCACAGATATTTAGCTTCTGCCTCTGCTTCCCAGGCCGAGATTAAAGGCATGTTCCACGATGGCCGGCCAAGGTGATCAATAGCTTCTTACATCACAGCTATAGTCACCATATGGCGACCTAGGGAACTGCAGACCCTCAGCCACTGTCTTACCTCTCAAGGCTCCACGTCTCAGCTGCATTTTTGGGCTGAAGACAAAGGCACAGGCCTTGACTTCCTCCATATCACAGGCCTCTCACTGTGGATGCTGCTTCAGAGCTTTGAGAAGAGCCTCTCCTGCTGTCATAGGACTCAGCACACTAGGAGCCCTGTTGTCTTTTCTCTCAACACTCAATGGATGTGTCTGTTTCTGCTCTGTTGCTATGATAAAATATCCTGACAAGGACCACACGAAGGAGCAAGAGTTTATTTTGGCTTACAGTTCCTGAGGGATGGATGCAGTCCATCATGGTGGGCAAGAAAGCTGGGGTGGGGGTGGGGGTGGGGTGGGGCAGAGGCGGGATGTGCTGATTACACGGTGTCTACTCCCAGGAAGCTGGCTATAAATCCTCACAGTCTGTCCCCAAGTGCAGAGCCACCAACTGGAGGCTACACTAGGATAGAAACACAGATGAATATGTTTCTGTCATTTTTTTAAATTATTTTTTTATTTGTGGCTGGAGAGATGGCTCAGCGGTTAAGAGGACTGGCCGTTCTTCTAGAGGTCCTGAGTTCAATTCCCAGAAACTTCATAGTGGCTCACAGCCTCCTGCCAGGTGGGCTCCGTCTGCTCTGTCCTGTCCCCACCCAGGGAGATGGGGACAATGCCAGCAAGCCTCTAGTGTCTCTTCCTCTTCCTTCCTTCCTTCCTTCCTTCCTTCCTTCCTTCCTTCCTTCCTTCCTTCCTTCCTTCCCTCCCTCCTTTTCTTTCTTTCCTTTTGTGTATGTACATTGAAGCCAGGGGATGATGTCAGCTGACACTCCAGGCACTGTCCACCTTATTTTATGACACCAGGGTATGTCACTGGACTGGAATTCACCAGGACTGGCTGGTCAATGTCTCAGGGATCCCCCTGTCTGTGTCCCACCTGCATGTTGGAATTACAAGTATGCAACACACACACACACACACACACGCGCGCGCGCGCGCTTTTCCACATGATTCTGGTGTGGGAACCCAGGTCCTCTGGCTTACAAACCAGGCACTTCATCCACAGAACCTTCTTCCTGCACTTTATCTTCCTTTTTACAAGGACATCTGTCAGATCCTGACAGCCCTGTCTTTATGATTGAATCTAACCATCCCCACAAGTTTCCCCCAAATACTGTCACACGGGGCTTAGGGCTTCAATATATAAACCTGAAGACATGATTGAGCTCATAGCCGCTTGTCAGATCTCACTGAGTGTCATGGCTGACTGCCCCCCTGTGCTAATAGGCTGTATCTACTTGGTGGTTGGTCGCTTTATGTAGAAGCCCCCAGAGGAGAGCTAACCTGCACCACCTCCCCATTCTAAAAGTCCCAACTTCACCCTCATGGTCACCCCTGCAGTAATGTCTTCCTAAGTTTGTCTCATTAGTGCCTGGGGGTCCCCACCTCATCCCACCGGGTACCAGCCACTGTCTGCATCCATTCAGCCCTGGTTCTCCACAGGGTGTGAGATGACTTCAGGGGATATTTTGCAATGAGTAGAGACTGACTTGGTTTCACAACTGCAGGATGTTATGTGCCCTGGCTGAGCAGCTGGGCCCGGCTGAGACTCCTGCACATGCAGACCCAGATGACAGAGCGACAAGTCACACCCTGGAGCCTGCTGACACCACAGCTTTCCAAGCACAAGAACCTGCTGGGTCAAAACACGACTGCCACTAAGAGTCAGGCTAGCTAGGTGTCCCCTGACCTACTCAAAGTGGCAACCTCCAGCTCTGGTCTATTTGTCCTCATTGACTTGGGTGTGTCCAGATCTGTCCGTCTCAATCATACCTGTTTTGTACCCCTGGCTGCCAGGTTGTTCTTTTCCTTTCCCTGTCTTTCTTCTCTCTGTCTCTGTCTCTGTCTCTGTCTCTCTGTCTCTCTCTCTCTCTCTCTCTCTCTCTCCCCTTCCTCCCTCCCTTTTCTTCTCTCTCTCTCTCTCCCTCTCCTTTCCCTCCCCCTCTCTCCCTCTCCTCCTCTCCCTCTCTCCCTCTCCCTCTTCCCCTCCCTCCCTTCCCCTTCTCTCTCTTTTCTTTTTCCTTTTGGCTTTTTGAGACAAGGTTTCCTTTTGGTAACTCTAGCTGTCCTAGAGCTCTTCCTCTAGACCAGTCTGACCTTGAGCTCACAGGGTTCTACCTACCACTGTCCCCTGAGTCCTCGTGTTAAGGGCATGAGTCACCCTTGCCCGGCATAGCTGTCTGTTTTCTGTACTCCTTCCCCATGAGCTGCCATTGCCCAAGACAGGTTGAAAGACGCACAGCCTGGCTTTGTCCCGGAGCCCCTGACTCACACTTTGGCAGCTGCTCTGTGTCTTTCTGTGCACTCGCAGACCTCTTTATCTGGATAGGTTCCAGGGGCGCCACCTCCCAGGGCACAGAATCTGAGAGCTACAGAGTGACTTTCAGTCTATCTATGGCCTCAGCAGACACCTGGTCAGCCCCACCTCCCCCTGCCCTATGCCCCAAAACTCTGTCCCCTAGTGCAGGACAGTCCTCGAAGTTCTTCCAGAAAGGCATTCCTTTTCCTTTGAAGATAAGGTCACATAGTCCAGGATAGCCCACGATTACAGATGCGCTTCTCCAGGACTGACCCATCCAAGGCCATCGAAACTCTGATAGTGACCCAGTTTGAACTCCCCATGGCTTTGATTGTAGTCTGTGTCAAATACTACTCCCTTACCTAGCAGACAAGATGTGGCTGTTTCCTGCCACCTGTCCTGAGCCCTCTGCTGTGTTTTACTGACAGCCCGGGGAGGCTCTGCCCTCTTGACTGGTTCTCTGCCTCTCCCCGGTTCCACTGCGTGCCTCCTCCCTTCGTGGCTGTGTCAAGACAGGGGTAAGGCAGCTTTTCCATCTGTGGGTGTCTAAGTATGTTCTCTGAGAGATGTGACCCAATATTCCTTAGAGGTGACAAAACAATGGCGTTTGCTCCCCGTGGGTGGTAGATAATAGTTCCTGGAAGCAATGCCTCCTAACTGCTGGGACCCGTGAAAGGGACCCTGGGTAGAGAGGTTCTTTCCAGATCTGGTGAGATTAAGGATCTTGACAAGAGGGTCATTCAGATGGGTGATAGCCTGAGTCACAGGCAGGTGGGCTGCAGATGTGGCTCAGGAGTAGAGCGCTTGCTGAACATGCCGGAGGCTCTGGGTTCCGTTCCTAGCACTGTGACAGGTGGAGAGAGAGTGGACGGGGATGTGCTCTGAGACAGAGGCCAAGTAAAGACAGAGACGGCGATTGGAAGGATGAGAGGAGTCAAGGGTTTCAAGTACCTGAGGCTGGAAGACATAGAGGATGCTCCCGCATGGCCCTCTAAGGGAACCTCAACTGTTCACAGTGCTTCCCCCCACTCTCCTTTCTCTCTTCTGTTTTCTTTTCTTTTCTTTTCTTTTTTCTTTCTTTCTTTCTTTCTTTTAAAAATTTGTGACAAGATTTTACTCTGTAGATCTGGCTAAGCTAAAACTTTCTTTGTAGATTAGGCTGGTCTCAAACTTATGGCAATCCTCCTGCCTGAGCCTCCCGAGGACCAGAACTCCAGGTGTGAGCCACCATATTCAGTTTGGTTGTGGGTTTCTGTCTTCAGGGTTGTGAGAGAACACAGTCATGCTGCCCCGGCCACTTTGGGACATTTGTCTCCGCAGCCTGGCACAGGACAGAGCAGGGTACAGGAAGCTCCCGAATGGTTTGATTTCACGCTCTGCCCATTGCTCTGGGGATCACGACTGTGAGGGTTCCTCTCTGGTTTAGTTTTCTTTAAAGTGTGTCGCTACTGAGTTAGGTCTAACATGGCCTGTGGCCTACACACAGTGTAGCTTCACAACCAGGGGTGGGAAGTCATCTTTGGGACCTGCCTGATGCTCTTAGCAAGCCCCCCAAGATGCCACCCTGTGCCCCCCTACTGTGCTCCCTTCCTGGGCCCACATGGGCATTTAGCTCTGAAACTAGCAAAGATTCATGGGCCAGAGCTCTGGACTGTGCTGTGGCTCCCACGGCTGAGCTCTAACCACCATGATAGGTTAGGCTAGACACCTACTACCTTCTCTTCAACTCTGAACTGAGGGTGTGCTTGATGTCTGTGTCAGGGAGGAGCGGGGCATAGGGTCTGGTGACCTGTGAGGGACACCGGCAGGGCTATCTCAGTCTCCTGCTTCTCAGACTCTAGGAGGTACTCGGAGAGGCACAGAAACACTGGGAGCCTCCAGCACCTCGGCCCCAGAAACAAACACTGACCTGTGCCTGAAGCTGAGAGCATGTCTTCTCCCTCCCAGGAGAGTCTCAGAAACAATCACGGTTATACTCAGGGAGGTTAAATAACTCAACTTGGCTTCACACAGAAATAGGAAGTAAAGATATGAGTGGCATCCACCTCCGTAAGCCCCACCCCCACGCTCTCCCCCAGCTGCATGCCTACCAGGTCTCCTCTTCTGTCCTACGTGTGCCATTTGATCATAGGAAAGTGGAAATGAAATGTCCTTAGTTAGCCAGACAGGGACAGCCTGGTTGTGAATGTGTGTGAGGTGGAGACAGTGACAGCCTGTGGGGGCTTCCGGGAGGAGATAGTATTGCTGGTGGAGCGCTGGTGAGATTTGCCCCAGGACATTTTTCTTTCCCCCTGGCTTCCCAGCTGCCTCTCCATGCCTTGGAAGCCTGCCCGTCCTGTCCTTCCAGTTCCCCTCAGAGGAGCCAGGGAAGACTTGGTAGAGGAAGGGCGTGAGGTTTTTTTAAAAGCAGCTGTCCCACGAGGACAGAATCACCGAGCTGTCAGGCATGGGCGTAGGAGTGTGGTCCAAGGGCACTTGGAGCGATTGGCAAAGGCAGAGGCAGGAGCCAGCGGGGTAGGAGAGGAGCTGCACATCTGGAGCAGAATGTCCACCAAAGGCAAACACCCACAACCTGAGCCGGGGTAGGTGCACCTGCGGAGAGGAGCCTTAGCGCCATCGAGTGGGGCCAATGGCTGACAGAAATGGGATGGGAGGTCATAGGTCAGGGGAAGGGCTAAGAGCCCAGGGGCTGAGACCACTAAGGAGGCTAGAACTGCAGAGTGATAGGTGGACGGGGGGCTCATGGCAGAGGTGGGGTCGGGGGTGGTGTCTTGATCTTCCTTGCCTTTCTGAGCCTCACATCCCTGTGATAGATTGGCTCCTGGAAGCACCCAGTTTCCTGGGGATAGGGACAAACCCCATCTGTCCTGGAAGTGACACAAAGTAGCTTTGTGGGTATATGGGGACCTGGTTGAGCTGTGACCAGGTTGTTAAAAAGAAAGGGATTTTTTGGAAGACCAGTCCAGAACTGAGTTTCTGGTTTCAAGTTTAAAAAGCCACATCCCAGCGAAGCAGAGCAGCACAGCCCTGTAATCTCAGCATTCTAGGGAGTGAGCAGGAGATTCCTGAACTCGGGAATTCAGTTCTGTACTAAATTCTGCATCAAAATGTAAGCAAGTGGGTAGCAGAGGATGGCCTGGTCAGACATCAGTGAGAGGAGAGGCCCTTGGCCCTGTGAAGGCTCACTGCCCCAGTGTAGAGGAATGCCAGGTCAGGGAAGCAGGAGTGTGTGGGTTAGTGAGCAGGGGAGAGGGATGGGATGGGGGGTTTTCAGAGAGGATAACATTTGAAATGTAAATAAAGAAAATATCTAATTAAAAAAAAGCAAACAAAACATGAGTCTGGGGATGCATCTTAGTGCAGTGCTGGCCTGGTGTGCCAGAGGAAACTCTAGCTGATGTGGGCCACCCTGGCGCTGGTAGTATTTTGATGTTAGTTAGTTGTACTTCCTCAAGAGGGGCTGAAGTAGATCACATACTCAGGTGATCTCACAGGGTCTTCTCCCCATTCTAACTGGTCAAATAAAGGCTAGAGCCAATGATTGGGCAATGGAAGGGAAAGGTAGGTCTGGAGGTCTCAGAGGGAGAGGAGAGGAGAGGAGAGGAGAGGGGAGGGGAGGAGAGGAGAAGAGAGGAGAGAAAAGGAGAGGAGACACACACACACACACAGAGAGAGAGAGAGACAGAGAGACAGACAGAGACAGAGACAGAGAGAAAGGCAGACAGAGAGAAAGGCAGACAGAGAGACAGAGGCAGAGGAGGCAGAAGGAAGATGGAGCAGAACCACATGGCCTGGAGAAGCCCCAAGTGGCAAGGGGTCTCCTAGGTGGCGAATAGATCAGTACAGTGCCCAATCTAGGCATATAGCTTATAAATATAATAACTGAGTTGTGTGTTTTTTGTACGAGTTTATTGGGGTAAGAAATTACCACAGCACCTAGCACTGTGTGGATTGCGCTAACACAAGCTAGTCATTTTAGAACTTGGAAGGAGGTGGAGGCAGGAGGGTCGGGTTCAAGGTTATTCCTGGCTGCATAGCAAGTCTGAGGCTAGCCCAGGCTACTTAAGATTCTGTCTCAGCAGGGCGGTGGTGGCTCATGCCTGTAATCCCAGCACTTGGGAGGCAGAAGCAGGCGGGTTTCTGAGTTTGAGGCCAGCCTGGTCTACAGAGTGAGTTCCAGGACAGTCGGGGCCACACAGAGAAACCCTGTCTGGAAAAAACTAAATCCAAAAAACCAAAAAAAAAAAAAAAAAAAGGTTCTGTCTCAAGGGATCAAGGGAGAGAGAGAAGAAGAGAAGAGAGGAGAGGATTTCCAGAACTGTGACATTCTTTTCACTATTTTTTTACATTTAATGTAATGTGTGTGTGTGTGTGTGTGTGTGTGTGCGCACGCGCGCGTGCATACCAGCAAAAATATGCAAGTGCTGTGGAATGCCTGCAGAGGGTGGAGATCAGAGCCCAGCCTGTACGGGTTGTTTGTTTTCTCCTTTGACCAAGTGGACGCCAGGTGTCCGCGCTCCGCACTCAGGTCATCAGGCTTCGCGGCCACTTACTGAGACCGATGTGAATGTTACATTCTTTTTTTTTTTTAACGATTTATTTATTTTATTTATATGAGTACATTGCAGCTATCTTCAGACACATCAGAAGAGGGCATCAGATCCATTACAGATGGCTGTGAGCCACCATGTGCTTGCTGGGACTTGAACTCAGGACCTCTGGAAGAGCAGTCAGTGCTCTTAACCAGTGAGCTATCTCTCCAGCCTGAAGTGTTACATTCTTATTGTAGAAAATCTTAAAGCTTCTGAAAGATGATAAGATGTTGATGATAAAAGATGTGATCCTAGCATATAGGAGCAGAGACAGGAGGATTGTTAAAAGTTCAAGGTTGGGACTGGAGAGATGGCTCAGTAGGTAAGAGCACCCATTGTTCTTCTGAAGGTCATGAGTTCAAATCTCAGCACCCATATGGTGGCTCACAACCATCCATAAAGAGATCTGACTCCCTCTTCTGGTGTTGTAAGACAGCTACAGTGTACTTACTTACATATAACAAATAAATCTTTAAAAAAAAAAAAGTTCAAGGTTACTAGAGAGTACAAGGTAGTTAAGACCTCATAGTGAGGCCAAAGTTCAGATCTCTTACACTCAAGAAAAAGTCGAGTCAGTGTAGCAGCCCACATGTTAACTCTGTGTTCAAAGTCAGACAAAAGGAGGGGACCTCTGAGACATCCTAATTAACCTGGCCAAATCCGTGAGCTGTGGGGCAGTAAGTGACCCTCCCTCAGTAAATAAAGCAGACCACTGTAGAAAGCACTCAGCCTTACCCTGCAGCCTCCACACATACATGTGCGCACACACTTGAACATACACATGAGCCCACATATGTTTGAACCCACACCCCATGGACGACACATTGGCACATGACCATGATGTTGGTGAGAAGGGGGGTCAGCATTGGTCAGCAGCCACTGTGCATAGGACAAATCAGCTGGCCTTTTACCTCATCCTTACAGTGGGGTAACAGTTTCTGCCAGGCACTGTTATCCACGCAGGAAGAGTAAACACGCCTCTTCCTTCCAGCCTTGTTCCATGCTGCATTTGGTGTGCACAGAATCCACCCAGGCTCCCTGTGAAGCAGGTCTCATCAAGACAACTGTCCCTGTTACAGCCCATTTCTCACACTCTGCACCCCAAGGCCTTTGCCCCGCTGCCCCACATCCACAGCGCACAGGGTCCCTGTATCTTCACTGCAGTTAGAGCCAGGATGATGGCCTTCTGGCCTGCCTCTGGAGATGTCTATGGTGCTGATCTTGTATAATTACCGACTCCTGCCATGTAGCAGACATGTCAGTCAGTAACAGTCAGTAAGTATGCACGACAGTAACCCTCAGATGATAACCGAGCTGAGTGGAGCAGGCTGCCCCACATTAAGGAGCCTCAGGGGCCTTTCTACATCCCAGCTTCAGCCCCAGGAAGGCAGTAGGAAGGACTGACACTGTTAGAATTATGGGCAAGGTGACCAGTAGCTCATGGAGCCTGGGCAGGAGGCACTGTGAGGGCTGGCGACATTGGCAACCCAGAAGGAGCTCTAGGGCATACAGTCCAGGGAGCAGGGAACCAAGTAGCCCCAGCCAGGCCCAGGTCCTCCAGGGAGTCCCTGAAGGGAATAGCCCTGGCCTTCCTGGGTAGGGATCTAGATGGAAACTCCCCCAGGTCTCGCTGTAAGGAACAATGGCCTGGGTCCCCATTCAGCCCTGACAGGAGGTGAGTCTTCTCAGGGACAGTCCTGCAGGTTCCAGGGGAAGGGGAACTGAATGTGGAGACCTCAGTTGGGAAATCAACCTGTCTGTCTTGGGGAGGAAGGCAAGTCTGCACTCTCCTGTCTCCCCACATTTCTCAGCTGGGATAGCCCCTGAGAACCTGCAGTGGCTGCTTAGTTTAGCCTCTTGTTCTTGGTTTTTTGTTTTTTGTTTTTTTTTTTGTTTTTTTTTGGTTTTTTGGATTTGGTTTTTTCGAGACAGGGTTTCTCTGTGTAGCCCTGGCTGTCCTGGAACTCACTCTGTAGACCAGGCTGGCCTCAAACTCAGAAATCTGCCTGTCTCTGCCTCCCAGAGTGCTGGGATTACAGGCGTGCGCCACCACCATCCGGCTAGCCTCTTGTTCTTAAGAACAGGCACTGTCCTGGTAGTTCTGTCCACAGGGGGCGCTGTCATGAGAGCTCTATCCATAGGGGGCGCTGTCATAAGAGTTCTGTCCACAGGGGGCGCTGTCATGAGAGTTCTGTTCATAGGGGGGCGCTGTCATGAGAGTTCTGTCCACAGGGGGCGCTGTCATGAGAGTTCTGTCCACAGAGGGCGCTGTCCTGAGAAGACAGATTACTGGAGAGAAGTGATGTTTAAGCCTGGCAGATACCATCATCCATTGTAAGGATAAGGAGACTGAGGCTCCAAGAGGCCAGCTGTCCCTATAGGAAAGAGCTCTATTCCAAAGGGTACTGTCTTGTAGCTGTCCACTGTGGGGCACTGTCCTGATTTAAACTCTGATCACAGGGAATGCTATTTCAAGAGCTTTATTCACAAGCCTCTGCTGGCGTTAGATAAACTCTATCTATAGGGCATGCTGTACACACGGTGCATATCTGGGTCTCAGGGAAGAAGGTAATGACCTGCTGAGGCCCAGGGGAATATACAGATGCTGACGGGGACAAGGTCTAAAGGACACACAGCAGGGACGTGACCAGGTCCCAGCACGGGCAGCTCCCAACTGCACATGCAAAGCTCACACCTGTATTCATTCAGGTCAACACAAAAGCTAAACAATGGCACACACACACACACACACACACACACACGCTGATCCATCAGAATATGATGCTTGTTCAGACGCATGAAGACACATGGACAAAGGCACTCATTTGCACGTGGGCGTACAGCAACAGCTATAAAAAGTGAGCCTCGTGGGTTGGCTCATCCTTTTCAGCTGTGTGGGAAGCAGAGGCAGGGTGATCAGGATTTCCCAGGTCACTTCTAGCAATGCAATACTGTGGAGGCCAGCATGGACTACATGGGAGCTTGTCTCAACAAACCAACCAACCGACCAACCAAACCAGCTCCATATACACCAGCATTCAGAAGCACTCGGCATCGCAGTGCCTGCCTGCAAGGTCACTGCAGAGAGAAGACACCTATGGAAGACCATAAGGTTCTAAGTGGCACGGACCATGGGTAATTAGAATGTGACTTAACGATGATGACAGTCTCAACCACTCAGAGCTGCCCATACATATTTCAGGATGGACCCTTTTGAGGAGAAGCTACAGAGGCTGAAGGAGGCCTTCGACACAGGGAAGACAAAGACAGCTAAGTTCAGGGCTGAGCAGCTGCGGAGCCTGGGCCGCTTCCTGCAGGACAGCAGCAAGCAGCTTCATGACGCCCTGCACGAAGACCTGGGCAAGGTGCTGTGGGGGTTGAGGGTGGGGCACATATCCTTGGAGACACACTGTTCTATCCTTTCCAGGCTAGCCGTATCCTTTCTGAGATCTTGAGTCCCTAAAGAGACTCGTGCTCAGCAATGTGATGGCTGTGTGCCCGAACTGTGTCCTGCTTATGCATTCCCCGCCTCGCATGCAGAGTGCAGTCTTAACTCCGGGACACACAGGCACCCTCTTCCCAGGAGAGCCAGCCTCATGGCTGTTCTTGGGTCGAAAATAGGGAAACTGACTTCCTTATCCCACAGTCAGCCTTGGAGTCAGACATGAGTGAGATCATCCTGTGCCAGAATGAGGTGGACCTGGCCCTCAAGAACCTGCAGACCTGGATGAAGGACGAGCCCGTGGCCACCAACTTGGTGAGCCCTGTTGGCTGAGGGATGGCGGGTGAAGGTGGTAGTGGGGTAGCAGGACACGGGGCAGCCTGCCCCAGGCCCATTCCTGCCCTTGAGTCCAAAGGAAGCCAGTCTGCACATGTGGGGACTCCATCACCCAGTGTGTGTGTGTGTGTGTGTGTATGTGTGTGTGGGTGTATGTGTATGTGTGTATATGTCTATGTGTGTAGGGGTGTGTGTGTGTAGGTGTGTATGTGAGTGTATGTGTGTGTGAGTGTATGTATGATGTGTGTGTAAGTGTGAAGGTATATGTGAGTGTGTGATGTGTATGTGTGTGTGTGATATGTGGGGTGTGTGTGAGTGTGTGTGTGTGGTGTGTGTGTATGTGTGCGTATGTGTGTGTGGGTGTATATTTATGTTTGTGTATGTGTGTGGTGTGTATGTATGTATGTGTATGAGTGTGAGTGTGTATATGTATGTGTATTTGTGTGTATGTGTGTGTCTGTGTATATATGAGTGTGTGAGTATGTGTGTATATGTGTGTATGTGAGTGTGTGTGTGTCTGAGTGTGTGTGAGTGTGTGTGGTGTGTGTATATGTTTGTATATGTATGTGTGAGGTATGTGTATGTATGTGTGTGGTGTGTATGTATGTATGTGAGTATGAGTGTGTGTATGTATGTGTATGTGTGTACAAGTGTATATATGAGTGTGTAAGTATGTGTGTATATGAGTGTGTATGTGAGTGTGTGTGAGTGTGTGAGTGTGTGAGTGTGTGTGTGTGTGAGTGTGTGTGAGTGTGTGAGTGTGTGAGTGTGTGAGTGTGTATATGTGTGTGTGTTTGTGTGTGTGTGAGTTGTGTGAGTATGAGGTGTGTGAGTGTGAGGTGTGAGTGTGTGTGTGTGTGTGTGTGTGTGTCTGTCTGTCTGTCTGTCTGTCTGTTGGGGGGGGTCTTACTCATCTGGCATGTGACTATGGTTTTGCATCCTAGGTCACCAAGCTAAGCTCAGCCTTCATCAGGAAAGAGCCCTTTGGCCTGGTGCTCATCATCGCCCCCTGGAATTACCCTTTGAACTTGACAATCACGCCTTTAGTGGGGGCCATTGCTGCAGGTGAGTGAGGTTCTGAGCCCTGAGTCTGATGATCCTTCCAGAAGAAGGCTTCCAGAGTTCCGTGGAGGGCAAGCCCCAGCCTCCCCTCTCTCCCTCCCCATTGGCTCCTGGCAGGAAACTGTGTGATACTGAAGCCATCAGAAATTAGCAAGAACACAGAGAAGGTGCTGGCAGAGCTGCTACCCCAGTATCTGGACCAGGTGAGCATGGCCCTGCCTACCAAGCAGCTGGTATCCACACAGCCTTGTCCTGGCCGCTGGGGAGCTCCTCCTGCCCTGGGTCTGCCTCCTGAGCTGCCCTTCTGTCTGTAGAGCTGCTTTGCTGTGGTGCTGGGTGGGCCTGAGGAGACTGGGCAGCTGCTGAAACACAAGTTTGACTACATCTTCTTCACGGGTAAGGAGAGCCCTGTCCAGGATCCGGGGCAGGGGACAACAGATGATACAGGGCAAAAGACTTGTGGGTAAGGTCATAGGCCAGGGCAGGGGACAAATCAAGAGGTGGATGTGTCCCAGAGGGTGGCTCTCCAGGCCCTCTGAGAATCTTGGAGATTGGCTCCTGGGTGGTCAGGATGGAGGCCGACTCTAGGAGGTATGTGGAAGAGCCCAGAACATGGGTTGAGAAAGGTCTCTGTGGAGAGAGGAGGACAAAGTTAATGCCTAGAGCAGTTGACCAGGCGCCTCTTGACCATGTTCTCAGGGAGTCCTCGGGTCGGCAAGATCGTCATGGCTGCTGCTGCCAAACACCTGACCCCCATCACCCTGGAGCTGGGGGGTAAGAACCCCTGCTATGTGGATGACACCTGCGACCCCCAGATAGTGGCCAACCGTGTGGCCTGGTTCCGCTACTTCAACGCGGGCCAGACCTGCGTGGCCCCCGACTATGTCCTGTGTAGCCAGGAGATGCAGGAGCGGTTGGTGCCCGCCCTGCAGAATGCCATCACACGTTTCTATGGAGACAACCCACAGACCTCCCCCAACCTGGGCAGAATCATCAACCAGAAGCATTTCAAGCGGCTCCAGGGACTGCTGGGCTGCGGCCGTGTGGCCATCGGGGGCCAGAGTGACGAGGGAGAGCGCTACATTGGTGAGTCTCCTGTCCATGTCACTGGCACACAGCTCATCTGGGTTGAGACCCTTCTGTACTGGAGGGGCCTTTCTGGACCTAAATTCAGGCAGATCCCACAGCTGAGTTCTAGCTTTCGGTGGTAGGAGTTTACACCCCATGGTTCTAGGTCTGTGACTCCTCAGTTCCAAACAGCTGCCCCATGGCTGAGACCCACTGAGCTCCACCCCAGTTATAGGTGTTCAGAGTGTGGTTTAAATTCCTCTCCTACTCTCTATAGTTCCATATCCTATAAGGCCAGAATCCTAGACACTAAGTCTCAAGTCCTCATAACTCAGACCCTGAGATTCTCCCTCCTGGAGGCCAGGCTCTCTCCTTGTCACAGCCCGTGTTCCTCTGCAAGTCCTGCCTGTGGAGAGGCTGAGTCTACTCCTGTGTCCTCAGCACCCACGGTGTTAGTGGATGTGCAGGAGACAGAGCCCGTGATGCAGGAGGAGATCTTTGGGCCCATCCTGCCCCTGGTGACTGTGAGGAGCCTGGATGAGGCCATTGAGTTCATCAAGCGGCGGGAGAAGCCCCTGGCGCTGTATGCCTATTCCAGCAGCGTGGAGGTAGGTGCAGTTTCCAGAGGTGAGGCAGCCGAGAGCACACAGGCCTTCTGCATAATTACAGAATTTCAGGGATGGAGGCGTCTGGGGCTCTCTCCTTGCCCTCCCTCTTAGGAAGCACTGAGGCCCCGTCCCATATCCTATCCGTACCACTATGTAGCTGAGATAGCTTCAAACCCCTGATTCTCCGTCTTCACATTCATAGCTGGGGGAGAACACGCTACACACCATATCTGCTTTCAGGAGCCAAGCTCTGCCATCATCCCCATGCCCTCAACCCTGGTGTTGTAAAAGCACTTTTTATTTCAGAATACATTTATGGAAAAGCCACAAAGGCAGTAGATTTCCCACGTATCCCATACTCATTTGCCCCATGAAGGGCCCCAACACAGGGTCAGGAACTAGGAAGCCTGAGGAACCAGGACATCTCCCTGGCCACGAGCAGCTCTCTGGCACTCTGAGGTAGCCTGTAGGGCAATCTCTCTGGAAACCCTGTGCCTTTTATTGAATTGAGAGGAACCAAGAAACTGGGGTGTCGCAAAGAACCAGGAAAGGACCTCAGATAGCACTACCTCTCGCCCTCCACAGAGCCCCTCCCTCAGTCCCCCTCCCTCAGCCCCCTCCCCCATGCCCCTCCCTCAGTCTCCCTCCCCCAATACCCCTCCCCCTTCCCCAAACCCCTCCCCCATACCCCTCCCTCCATGCTGCCTGTGCTTTGGATCCCACTAGGCCTCAGCCTGTGCAGCCAGGTCTTTGCGACATCCCAGTTTCTTGGTTCCTTTCAATTCAATAAAAGGCGTGGGTTTCTAGAGAGATTTCCCTAGAGATAAGGGATGCCTCTGAGTGCCAGAGAGCTGCTCATGGCCAGGGAGATTAATAGTCACTTGGGCAAGGCCTTGTCTGCCACTGTCTCTGCTGGGAGTTGGGCGAGCATCTAAGCCAACATCTGGGGAGGTGGAAGATGCTGCAGATCTCAAAGGATGCTGATCAGCAGATAGGCTACTGCAGATAGGTCCTGACCCCAGAGGGAGGGGATTGCCCCAGAGCCATTCCTCTAGACAGCATGTGTGTGTGCGTGCGCGCGCGCATGTGTGTGTTTGTATGTGTGTGTGCACGCATGCATGTGTGCATGTGCATGTGTGCATGTGCGTGTGTGTGCGCACGTGTGTGTGCATGCGTGTGTGTATGTGTGCGTGCGTGTATATGTGTGCGTGTGTGTGCACGTGTGTGTGTGTGTGTGTGTGTGTGTGTGTGTGTAGTTTGCTTTGTTTTCTGAGACAGTTTCTTGTAGATTAGGTTGGTGTGTTGAGGTCCCTGTGTAGCTGACGACAACCTTTAACTCCTGGGGCCAATGTCAGGATGACAAGCCCAAACCTGACCTTAGAGGCCCAAACTCTCCCCACGAAGGCGTTCACTTCTCTCTCCATTCTTTCCTGTCACAGTTATAATAAGACTGGGCAGCCTGCTCACCCCCTCCCCTGGGAAACCTCCACGACCACCTGGTACCTCACTGTGCCTCCCCTCTGCCTGTGTCTCCCCTCTAGCCTCATGCCTCCTCCCAACACCCTGCCAGGGCCGCTCACAGGCAGCACACAGAGAACATGTTCCCTGCGTCTGTCCAGGAGTCTGTCCCCCCAGACCCCCCCTTGGACCTCAGGCCCTCACTGAAACAAGGTCCATCCAGGAGTGCTTGGTATCTTTTCTCTCCCAGGTCATCAAACAGGTGTTGGCCCAGACCAGCAGCGGGGGTTTCTGCGGGAACGACGGCTTCATGCACATGACCCTGTCCAGCCTTCCTTTTGGAGGAGTGGGTAGGTAGCAGCAGAGCTCTGCCTCCTGGGCTGACCCTCCCTGCACCCCATCCTGCTACCTGACCACATAACTGTAGAAGATGCACCCCACTCTCAGTGCCCAGCACAGCGGGCAGGAGCAGAAGGCTCTCTCCATTGACAGTGTCCATCTAGCCTGCCTCTCTTCCGCCTCCCTACAGTCTGTGGTGGAAATTTTGTGTGGGTGTAGGGCCAGAGCGGCTGTTTTGTGAGTTTTTTTTTTTTTAGAGATTTATTTATTTTATGTATGTGAGTACACTGTAGCTGTCTTCAGACACACCAGAAGAGGGCATCAGATCCCATTATAGATGGTTGTGAGCCACCATGTGGTTGCTGGGATTTGAACTCAAGAAGAGCACTCAGTGCTCTTAACCACTGAGCTATCGCTCCAGCCCCGGTTTGTGAGTTTTAAGAGAGCCCACGCGTGACTGCCAGCCGCTGAGCTCCTTTTTTGTCAAATACCACTTGTCCTGAGCACCCATCCCCCACATGGCCGAGGGTGTTTTCTAATGACCTACTTACCCCTTCAGCCTTCCCATGTCCCTGTGAACATAGGCCTGGAGACCTCCACTTCCAGGATGCCTGGGATGAGGAGATGCAAGCCCCACAGCAGGTGACCTTGGCAGCCACTTTCCCTCTGAGCCATTACTGAAAGGCTCTCCTGGTCCCTCCACTGTTCTCAGTAGTGAATGAGTGACAGGCAAGCCTGGTCCCTCCTGGTCTGTCTAGAGGACCTGCTCCCTTCTCTCTCCCTCACTTCTGTCTGCTGTGGCAGCCACTGAGCTTGGTGCTAACATGTCATCGCCACCAAGGCTCTTGTTGTCCCGGAGCGTGAATTCTTTGGGTTTTCACCCATAATATTCATCCGGTTGACTCCACAACCCTCTGGCCTCCTTCACTCCAGAAACCCAGCTTACGACCTCCGACTTTACCCAAACTATCCCCAGAATTCCCTGACTGGATCCTTGACTTTTCCTAGGCAGTGAGAACTCCGTTGAGTCTCAAGATTCACTTAACTTGTAGCACAGCCCTAGAAGGAGGGTGTCACCATCACAGAAGACAGAGGCAAAGTCACTGACTCAAGGTAGCATAGTTATTCGGGACAAAGCTGGGACCCATCCCCCACTCCCAGCAGTCTGGGTTCAGAATATAATCCACTGTCTACTGTCTGCGTATTCTGCACCAGTGCCTGGTGAGCTGGGGCTGGGGCTGGCTCAGGGCTCAGCCTTTTGCACACAGTGCTTTATTTAACCCACTGGACGAATGGGGGAAACAGAGGCTCAGATAGCCTCCCTGTCAGAGCTAGGTCTGTGCAATAACTTCTCAAGTGTCCACTGAAGGCCTAACCCTATGTCCTGTGCTGTCCACAGGATCGAGTGGGATGGGCAGGTACCACGGCAAGTTCTCCTTTGACACCTTTTCCAACCAGCGTGCCTGTCTGCTGAGCTGCTCTGGGATGGAAAAGCTTAACGGCCTCCGTTACCCGCCCTATAGTCCCCGTAGGCAGCAGCTGCTAAGATGGGCCATGGGCTCTGAGAGCTGCACCCTTCTGTGAATACCACCCTGACTCCTCTCTCCCGCTGCCTGCCCCAACCTTTAAGCTTTCTGCTGCTCCCAAGTTCCCAGTGGTTCCTGAAAGGCAGGTGTCTGGTCCAGCCTTAAACACCCCACTTCTGGAACTTTTTCTGAACATACCTGCAGCCAGGCAGGACATCCAGGTGGCTGGTCCTCTTCTCATAGCACAGCACCCTCAGCAGCCTCCTGACCTTCTACTTATTCAGAGAAGCCCCCTCACCAAGTTTGGGCAGATCTAGTGACTGAGGGGGACTTTGTCAGATCATAACAGGATCCCAAAAGACAGAGCAGATGTTCATAACTCCATCCATACCTGGAGGGTGGCTTTGTCCCACCTGAAGTGACATGATCATGAACCCAGATCAGATTAATTGGTGGAATCTGTGTGAAGTGTGTTTATTAGTTACTTTTCTATAGCTTCTCTTAAATCACCGGATATGGGCAAGTTCAAGAGGGAAGGCTTCTCTTGTAGCTCATGGTCAGAGGGTTCAGTCAGCTTCAACATTTAATGAACTTAAGGATCTTGTCAAGGTCCTGGCCATCCACACAATGTTCCCTTCAGTCACAGGTGTCCTCATCAGAGAGAAGCAGAGGCTGAGGTTGTAGTTCATTTGTAGAGAACTTTGTCAAGCACGTGCGAGGCCAGGATTACTGAAGGAGAAAGGTATATGGGGTGATGTGTCTTGAGACAAAGGTTGTGTAAAGACAGGAGACTGGAGAGGTGTGGCTACAAACCAAGGATTCTTGGCAGTAACCTGGAGCTGGAAGGGCAGGTGGCTCCTCCCCCACAGGCTTAGGGAACAGGCCTCAGTATATTTTGGTTTTGTTTTTCTTTTTTTCCTCTCTGAGACAACGTCTCAGTATGTTGTCTTGGCTGTCCTGGAACTCATGGAAATCCTCCTGTCTGAGCCTCCCGAGGACCAGAACTCCAGGTGTGAGCCACCATATTCAGTTTGGTTGTGGGTTTCTGTCTTCAGGGTTGTGAGAGAACACAGCCATGCTGCCCCGGCCACTTTGGGACATTTGTCTCCGCAGCCTGGCACAGGACAGAGCAGGGTACAGGAAGCTCCCTAATGGTTTGATTTCACGCTCTGGGGATCACGACTGTGATCCTCTCTGGTTTAGTTTTCTTTAAAGTGTGTCGCTACTGAGTTAGGTCTCACATAGCCTGTAGCCTACACACAGTGTAGCTTCACAACCGGGGGTAGGAAATCATCTTTGGGACCTGCCTGGTGCTCTTAGCAAGCCCCCCAAGATGCCATCCTGTGCCCCCCTACTGTGCTCCCTTCCTGGGCCCACATGGGCATTTAGCTCTGAAACTAGCAAAGATTCATGGGCCAGAGCTCTGGACTGTGCTGTGGCTCCCACTGGCTGAGCTCCAACCACCATGATAGGTTAGGCTAGACACCTACTGGCAGACACCTTCTCTTCAACTCTGAACTGAGGGTGTGTTTGATGTCTGTGTCAGGGAGGAGTGGGGCATAGGCCTGGTGACCTGTGAGGGACACTGGCAGGGCTACCTCAGTCTCCTGTTTCTCAGACCCTAGGAGGTACTCGGAGAGGCACAGAAACACTGGGAGCCTCCAGCGCCGCTGCCCCAGAAACAAACACTGACCCGTGCCTGAAGCTGAGAGCATGTCTTCTCCCTCCCAGGAGAGTCTCAGAAATCATGATACTAAAGGGCTGGGAGATGGTTCAGTGGTTAACAGCACTGGCTGCTCTCAGTTCCCAGCATACACATGGCATGTCAAGTGTGACTCAGTGATGCCCTCTCTGACCTCTGTGGGTTATCCACGCATGTGGTGTACAGATATATACAAGAAAATCACACACATGCCCATATGTGTACACACATACACACAGCATGCACACAGACATACACATACACACATTTGTGACATTAAGCTCAGAGAGGTTAAATAATTTGACTAGGATCTCACAGTAAATAGGAAATAATGATGTGACATTCCCCCTTTGGAGCAATCCCCCTGCCTGCATAGTCTCCTATACAACCGTCAGTGCCCTTTTCCCTACTCTATATGTGTCATTTGGTCACAGGGAAGTGGAAATAAAAGTCCCACACCTTTTTCTTCTAGACAGGAACATCCTCAGTGTGTGTGTGTGTGTGTGTGTGTGTGTGTGTGTGTGTGTTTGAGACAGATGGGAGTGGGGGGGGGTGGAGATGATTTAGCCCAGGAGGCTTCCTGGAGGAGGTGTTGTTGTCAGGAACCTGATGAGGTCTGCCTTCACCTCCCACCCCATGACTTTTCTCCTCACTACCCGACTCCTTTCAGCATCTCCAGAACATTCAGCACCACAGAGAAGCCTGTGTAGCCTGCCATTCCGGTTCCCTAGAGCCATGCCCAGGAGAGGGAGGGAAAGGCGTGGGCTTTAGGAGACAGCCGCCCCACCCCCCACCTGTTAGAGCTTCAAGACCAGGCCCTGTGCTGTCAGGTAGGGCAAGGCAGTGCCATCCGCCTAGAAGGATCGGCAGAGGCAAGAGAAAGCCTGGCTAAAAGGGGAGCCATACATCCGGAACCAGAATGTCTGCTACGGACACAGGCTCGGAGCCCTCTCAGGGGTAGGTGGGGCCGCTGGAACTGGTGGCCAAGGGGCCTCAGTACAAAAGGCCCTGGGTGGGGGACAGTTGTGTGGGGAACAGGATATGGAATCATGGGTGAGGGGCAGGGCTAGGAGCTGAGGACTTGAGAGCAGCAATGAGCCCAGGGCAGTCCTCAGTCCAGTGGGACCGGGGACCCAGATCAGAGGTGCGCAATCATCTGTCCGGTTCTTCTGAGCCTCTCATTCCTGTCCCAAATGCCCAAGAGTCCCAGGACTCATGACGAACCTTATCTGTCTGGAGGAGCTCCATACTGCTAAGGTGGTAGCCATGCAAGCAGACGGGGCAAGGGACACCAGAAAGGAGGCAAGACCAGAGCTGTCTGTCTGTCTGTCTGTCTGTCTGTCTGTCTGTCTGAGTCAGGGTCTTACTGTGTAGTTCTGGCTGTCCTGGAATTTACTATGTAGACCAGGCTGGCCTAAATTCATGTTTGCCTCTGCCTCTGGGGATGCTGGTGTGCATTACCACACCCAATCCAGTTTTAGGTTTAAAACGCTATGTTAGCAATGGGGCACAGTGGTTTATGCCTGTAATCTCAGCTCTCTAGACGCTGAGGTAGGAGGAGCATGAGTTCAAGGACAGCCTAGAGACTGTGGATGGCAGAGGCTCACCTATAGTGCAAGGCTCTGTTTTGGACCTCAGGACTGAATGCACTGAGTGTAACGGCACATGTGGGAGGTGGGAGCAGAAGCATGGGGGCCAGGGGTTCTAGGTCATCCTTTGACAGACATCAAATTCAGGGCTGACTTGAGCTACATGAAATCCAGTCAACATCCCACCACTGTGCCCAGTGTGATGGAGAGCACACCTTTAACCCCAGCACTACAAGGCAGAGTGGGTGGAGCTCTGTGAGTCTGAGGCCCGCCTGATGTACATGGAGTGTGCCAGGCCAGCCAGAGCTACATAGTGACAGCGAGTCTCATTAAAAGAAGAAAAGTGTTCTTCACTATGGCTCTGGAAATGTTACGTTTTCTTGGAAAATCTGTACACAACTGAAAGGCACAGAGGAGATGATGAAAACCATGTGACTAGAAGCTCAGCATGGTGGCACACATGTCACCTTCAAGTTCAAATTACATAAAGAGTACCAAGCCAGCTAAGGCTGTGCAGTGAGATCCTGTCTCCCCCTACACACACACACACACACACACACACACACACACACACACACACAGTGATTCCCTCCATCAAGCAAAAGCCAGCTGGGCATGAAAGGCCACCTGTGAAGCCACTGTTGGGAGGCAGACACAGGGATCCCTCTCAGTTGCAATGACTAGACATCTCAAGGAGTGAGGTCTGGGTTCAGTAATGCATTCTGCCTCATTAAAGAAAGACAATTGAGGAAGATAGCGGATGTCAACCTCTGGTCTCCACACGCACCTGCACACCCACCTACATGTATGCAAGCAGTCGCTCATACATATGAACACACACACCACACATATATGCACGCATAACTCCTCCACACACACGAACTGGGGCACATATTGGAACAGAGTCATAGTGTTGGTGTAGGAGAGAGCTTTGGGGACCCAAAAACACCCACTGTCTATCAGTGCTGGAGGACATTGCTCTCATTTCCGTTCTCTCAATGTGACAAAACACTGCCCAGAAGCAGCTTAGAGGAGGAAAGACTGACGTCAGCTTACAGGTCAGAGGCCATCACCGAGGAGAGTCAATGCTGGTGCTAACCCAGAGCCAAGGAAATACAACAGAAACCACAGCAGATTTTGCCTTCTGATCAGCACACAAGCTTATTCTCGGCTAGCTTTTACCCAGGCCAGGACCACCTCCTAGGGAGTGGTGTTACCCACAGTAGGCTGGGCCCCACTCTATCAACTAACGATCAAGACAATCCCACACAGGCAAATCTGGTTTGGGCAATCGCTTATTTGTGACTCCCTTCTCACGTGACCTTAGGCTGTGTCAGGTTGACAGTCAAAGCTAACTGGGACAAATCAGCTGGGCTCTCTGAGCCTGACTTTCTCACCTTTAGTATGGAAAAATGATATGTATTAAGAGGCTTAAATAGATGACACATGCTACCTCTCTGTCCAAATGCCAGTTCACTGCCAGGGTTGAGGGGTGTGCGGTGGGGTGGGTTGTGGCGGTACTGTCCTGAGAATAGCTTCGTTCACACAGGGGCACTGTCTGCAGACGTGTGTGTCTGGATATCTTTAACTATCATGTTGACCTGCTGGTGTCCAGGAAGCATACAAATGCAAATGGGGTAGGACCTCAGGGGTATTCAGTGAGGTGCTGCTCCTGTTCCTCTCAGGGCTGTGAGCAGGTCCCAGCTGATATATGTTGTAATGAAGTGACATGATACTGTGGGATGGAGTCCTTAGCGGGCCCATGCTGAAGCACCCCCCTCTCCCTGCAGGTATTGGCTATACGATGGGCCTAGTATGAAATGAAATTTTGGGAAGGAAGTAGAGGCAGAGAAAGAAAGGGGACAGAGAAGGACAGAAAGTGAGAGCAAAA